>NC_041217.1:14058545-14090336 GCF_002837175.3 Physeter macrocephalus
ATAAACAAGACAAAAAGACAATCCTCAGAATGGGAGAAAATATTTGCAAATGAAACAACGGACAAAGGATTAATCTCCAAAATATATAAACAACTCATGGAGCTCAGTATCAAAAAAACAAATAACCCAATTACAAATGGGAAGAAGACCTAAATACGCACTTCACCAAAGAAGACATACAGATGGCCAAGAGGCACATGAAAAGATGCTCAACATCACTAATTATTAGAGAAATGCAAATCAAAACACTATATACTTTAGTAATGTGTGCTCTTTCCTGACATTTTGAGGCCAAGATAAATGCACATGGATTCATATTAAATCTTTTTTATTTTAATCTTGTTTTATTTATTTATTTATTAAATCTTGTTTTCATTTTAATCAGAATTTTTTTTTTTTTTTTTTTTTTTTTTTTTTTGCGGTATGCGGGCCTCTCACTGTTGTGGCCTCTCCCATTGTGGAGCACAGGCTCCAGACGCGCAGGCTCACCAGCCATGGATCACGGGCCTAGCCACTCCACAGCATGTGGGATCTTCCCGGACCGGGGCACGAACCGGTGTCCCCTGCATCAGCAGGAGGACTCTCAACCACTGTGCCACCAGGGAAGCCCAGAAATTCTCATTTTTAACTATCAAAAAGGAGGTCTACATTAGTTGCATAGAGTATGATTGGAGAAAATGCAGAAGTAGTGTATTGTTTACGCATGTTTTTAAAAAAATTAACTGAATTCTTCTTTGACTATAACTCAGTTTCTTTAGGCTTAGTTTATTTCAGGCTAAGGTTTTATGAGCATTTACCAATTTAGACTTATCTTTGTAAGAATAGAAATTGATTTTCTACTATAGGTTTTGTTCACTCTAGGGAATAGACACATTCTACAAAGAGAGTTGCCGGAAATAATTTTTTGTCATACTTGCATTTTATTTTCCCCTTGACATTCATTTGAAACTTGAGGACTGTAGAGCAAAATATTTCCACAAGAAAAATTCAAATCAAGCTTAGTCTTTGTAAAAAAAAAAAAAAGTGTATTTTTCCTGAAAAAAAGAATAACTTCAATGTATAATTGTAAATTAGAATTTGGGGGTTCAATTTTAGCATGTTGCCTTAAAGGTAGCATAACTGAAAACTGAAATTAAAAAAAGGGCAGAAAAGGACCTATGTTGTTGAGTTCTTCTATGTGCCAAGTGTCATCAAAATGTGTATAATTTATCTTCAAATTGAGATCCTTGGACTAATTGGATCATAGTCAGCTGACATGTATGTTCCAAGGCTAAGTCTGAGTCTACTGAAGAAGAATCAAAATCTCTGGGTGATGAGGCTGCGAAATCTGTATTTTTAACAAGCAGAATTGGTGTTTGTTAAATATGCTGAAGTTTGAGAAGCACTCATCTATGTTATAGGGGGTCCCCCTTTTCTAGGTAAAAATTTTCATAAATTAAGTGAGCAAAAAATATACTGTTTACATAATTTAAATTCTTCATTTTTAATTTCTTAAGTGACTACTTGCATATGAAGAATTTCTGTTCATGAATTTTTAACTGCAGAACTTGGATCTGTTGAGGAGGGTATACAAATACATATGAGCGAGACATTGGATCTTTAGTCCATCGTATCCTTAACTCTTAAGGATAAGTCTTGTTTATTGAAGGGCAGAACAAAAGCTGTAAGGCTTGCATCTGCCTAACTATATTTCCCCATTTCTTTCAGATGAATGGACCTTCCTAGGCTGAAACCCAAAGCTTACCACAAAAGTGATTCTGAAAAATAGCTTAATCAAAACACTTTGATAAGCCATCAAAGGCCGATATTGCCTTTTACTAACATTCAGTAGAACACATATTGCGCTATACTAGGAGCTGATAGCTCAAAAGCCAGTTGATGTCACAGACAGTGCTAAAGTGGTTCATGAATTTGAAATGACAACAGATGCTTTGAAAAAGGAAAGCCGGCTGGATTTTGATTGAACATGCTAATTTTCAAAAGAATCATTCCCTAGCTCGATTTTATATGGTGCAACCTGTTAAGGCTATTTGGAAATCACAGGAGCTGGTGATAAAATGATATTGAGCTCAATTACCCATTATCAGAGGAAAAGATGCCAGCATCCCTCTAGTCCCTTTGCAGGTTTGTTTGAATACACAATACAAGAGGGGAGCAGTTAGATGACACAGAGGACAAGTGGCTGTGTGCTCAGGGAGCTATCAGTGTGAACAAGTGACAGAATTTGGGGATACATTCCTGCTAATTTGGTTCTGCATTGACATTAAAGCTTTAATTTCTCCCACTTGAGAAAAGAGTTAAACAGCCTCTATCCTTAAGGCAAGATTAAATTGAATCCTTTATCATGGGGATCCATAGAGGATGAGATTAAGAATTCTCATCAGTCAGTTAACTTTAGAAAATATTTAAGTGTAGGATCTCATGGTAGAGCAATGTTCCTTTATAGCCAAGTTTCCTTTAGCTGCAGAAAACTAAATGTAGGAATTCAGGACTTTGGGGATTGACTGACAAGTTAATGTCAGTCCTTGACCTGCTCAAGCATTTTAGAAACTCTCCTGATTAAATCACCAGTGAGAGGATGGCCCTGTTGTACACACAACAGCGATGGATGTTGGCCCCAAATATTTTCTCTTGTTGTCTGATATCTTCTCTATTTATTCTAATTCTTTAAGGCTCTTCTAAGGATACAATTTTTGCTTGAGCTTTAGCATTCTTCAGGGTGAAGTGAACGAGGCATTTATCTCAGGAACAAAATAAAGGAAGTGCTAGAAAACTCAATAATCAAGATATATAATACCTAACATGATATTTCAAAAAATCAAAAATAATGCAAAAAAATTCCACGAGGAACCAAATTTCAAAATTTTAAATATAGTGTGTTGTTGTTGCTTAGACCCTACTATGCAGTGAGAGCAGTTCTTTCCTGGGCCCAGAGCCCCTACATCTTCCTTGTCCCTCCAGGTTCCCCTCCAGGGGGATTTATGAGGCTTGACAGTGACATGCTAACAAGTTATACAACCATAGGGTTTATATGTAGTTTTATTTTATTTTAAGTCTTTATTAATTTTTACCCTTTGGTTCAAAATATAAGAGGATATTTGGGTAAGTGAATACAGGGGGGCATTTTTTTTCCATTTGCCCCAGGCATGACACTTTTAATATCTTAAACTATTTAATACACAGCTAATGTAAGCTATCTCATTAGCCACATCTGAATGATAGAATAAAGATACTTGAAATTTCAAATAACTCCTATTTATGTTTTTAAGAAGCCATAGTCCTGCAGTTAAATTGATTCTCCTTCTTTTCCCACTATTTAATTTGTATTATGTTCTTTGAAATATGATGAACCACCCTTTTCACAAATCAAAAATATGGATTTTGTGTTTTAAACTTAAGAATATTATATCCTGATTGACAAGCAGTCAGAAAGGTTAGAAAGAACGAAAGAATTTTATCTCTAGTCTGGGCCAAAAAATCCAGCTTAGAAAGTTGCCTATAGAGAAACTTAAGAGAGATTTACTGGAAACATTTTCTGGCTTTTAAAGCCAAATGCCATTTAATGGTCAACCAAATGCCATTTAGTGTAGAGTGCATAGAATTCTAACAGCAGTAGCAGAAGTGCCCCATCTAATTGGCTACTTAAACAGCTGAGGTCACATGTATCAATCAAGACAGCAGATATTTTGGAAATGTATCAGTGGGAAAAGTAAGACTGAAGGAATATTGAAATACTTTTCATAGTTTTCTTTCTAAAAAAATAGTAGAAATCTAATCGCAGAGTCATCATATACTTGCTATTTTTCTGATTAATTGTAAAGATTTAAATTTAACTCTTTTCCTATAAACTTTCACCAATTCCAGAAAAGTAACATCTAGTGTTCCTTGTCCTCATTTTCAGTCTAAAAGTTTTATAATAAAATATTTAGAATATTCCAACCCATGTGAATATCTTAGAATGCCTGCTTCTTTGGGGGTGCAGTTTGAAAGGGAGTAAATTTTTTAGATGGCACTTAAATCAAACCTTTATAGATGACAGAAATTATGAAGACAAGAAAACACACTTAAGAACACATTTCTAAGGATTTCTTGTTTTTCCTCTACCTCCCCCTCCCCCTCCCCCTCCTTCTCTTCCCTTCCTTCTATTACCCCTTCTCCTTTTGTTTTTGATTTGTTGTCATTTGTTTTTAATTGAATTGACCTCAAAAAATAGATCTAAGTCAAGCTAATAAGAAGGTAAGTACGTTACTCTGAACGTAGAAAAACCATTGGCTGTAGCACACAATAGAAGAGAGGAAACCAAAGCCCACTCTTCCACTCTTGCAGAGAAGATATGCAGTAAAGTCACAAGTTTTAAAATGTAAATGTAAGCAATGGATTCATTAATTGAGCAATGTGAACAGAGACTTCTAAGTTAAACCCCATTGTTCATTTTCAGGAATAAAGGGTTTAGCTTTAAAGACATCATATGGAAAGTGGGAACAAGGGAGTTTTCAACATTTAAAGGAACTTTCCTGAGAAGCTCTTTGAGTACCTCCCACTGGATTTTATCACACAACTAAGAGATGCATACATCTCTTCAAGAGGAATTGAGTTTTTCTCCCTTCAAGGAGTTTTGTAGACAATAAATAAACAGACTGGATTAGTTTAGCAGGCATCAGGTGAAAAACCTAAAATTACTTTTAAATTTAGTTTCTGACAATGCTCTTGAAGTCATTATGATTTTTTTTAAGTCGTAGGTATTGGTTTAGGGAAAATATAAAATTTATGCATATTTTTGGAAGAGTTTATAAATACATGCTTTTTTTTTTCTTTCTCAGCAAATAAGAGAGATAGACAAATTTCAGAATTACCAGGAGCAGACAGAGAGGAAAAAGTAAGATAAAGGAGACTATATGAAGAAAAGAACTGACAGTACAGACTTTTTAACTCATTTTTTTTTTTCATATACACCTTGTTATTGAAAGTGAATGGTATGAACCTATATTAACCCCAAAGTGCATGGAATGTGAAGCTGGAGGGAGAATTTGCAAATATGCTTTCTCAAAAATGATTACCTTCCTTTTGTGGCAATGTTATTTGAACACTTACTGCTGGCTGTCAAGATTCAAACTGTTCTTTTATGAACATCCCTCTCACCTATCCCAGTGAATATATTCAAGAAAGAATACAAGGAAAGAAATGCTATGTCTAAATTTCTCTCCTTCCTTTTATGAAGGGGAAAGTCAGGCTTTTGTTATTTTGTCAGGAAAGTATAATTCATATGTCATTAGAGGAAACTGCACCCCTTATAGTATGAGTATCTCATTCATTTTCTCTCTCTCTCTCTCTGTCTCTCTCATACACACATACACACACACACACACACACACACACACACACACACACAATGCACGGTTCTGGGTAGGATTAATTCATTACTTCGATTTGCACATGCACTCATTGTTTTCTTTCCTCATCAACACTAGGCCAGCACCTACAACACAGTAAGGATGTAGGAGCTGGGGAGACAGTACTGAAAGTAACAGTGTCATTACACGCAAAGATTTCCTAATCTCTTCGTGAACGGGGATACAGTGTTTCTGGGATGTATGTGTGTCTGTTGCCATTCCCTACACAGAATAGTTTCTTGTTCACAGAGGCTTTTCAAGAACTATCAGTGAATTAAGTTTGTTTCACTGATTTCATCTCCACTTCTATGTTTATTCAGGGCAGAGGTTAGTGATTCTAAAACAAAATACCTTGGAGACATTCTTATCTTTAGTAAAAATTCTCAAAATTAAAATTTCCACCTTAAATGGTTTTCTTATTAATTTAATAAATGTGTATTGAGCCCCTATTATGGGTGAAGCACTTATACTTGATAGATTATGATAAAGAGACACGTGCACCCACACAGATAAAGTCCCTGCTGCTCTGGAGGAGATGATGTGCTTGGCGGCTCCATTTTCTTTTCTGAATACAAACTAAGAATAACATAGGGACTTCCCTGGTGGCGCAGTGGTTAGGAATCCACCTGCCAATGCAGGGGACACAGGTTTGATCCCTGCTCCGGGAAGATTCCACATGCCACAGAGCAACTAAGCCCCCGCACCACCACTACTGAGCCTGCGCTCTAGCGCCTGCGAGCCACAACTACTGAGCCCGCGAGCCACACCTACTGAAGCCCGCACTCCTAGAGTCCGTGCCCCACAACAAGAGAAGCCACCACAATGAGAAGCACGCACACTGCAACAAAGAGTAGCCCTTGCTCACCACAACTAGAGAGAAGCCCTCGCGTAGCAATGAAGACCCAATGCAGCCAAAAATAAATAAATAAATAAGAATAACATAGTATGAAGCAGTAGTGAGTAATCCTGTCAAAGGCCCAAGAATAATGATGTAAGATGCTTAGGTTATTTTAAACAGTTGCCAAACACTAGAAAATTAACTCAGCGCTTGAGAGACCACTTTGTGAAAACAAAAATAAATAAGCAAAACCAAAAGTTAAAATAAGAACAAAAAGGATATTGCACCTCAATATTACCTACCCATGACTACTTCACTGTAAGCTCCCTTGCTTGTAATTGTAGTGTGGTTGTATTAAAGTTTTTAGTTATTACTTTTGGTTTATTTTCCCACAGACAAGTTAATATTGATTTAGGATACATGGTGATCTCAATGAATACATTTCATTTCCTTTTTCTCTTTTTATAGACAAAATTTAACACCATGAAATAAAAATACTCAAGCCCATTACTTTTCCTCCCTCAAAATCTAGGAATGGCAGGAGACGGAGTGAAGTTATCCCCTAAAGATTATATAAGTCAAGGCACAGCCACATAACAAAACTGTATTTAGCCGAGCTGCTGATGGTAAGCAGGTTTATCTCAGGGGCATTTGGAAACAGATGATATCTTGGCTCTTAGCACTGACAGAGAGAATTCTGTGAGGCTCTGGGTTCATGCTGAGTGATTGCCAGTGAGTCCATTTCAATAAATGAGTGTTTTTCTCTCTTCTTATGAGAGACTGAGCCCTTCACGTCATGTTTTTGTTTCACAAGCTTCCGGTTACTTTAGTCCCTTTGTAGGTGTCCTACCTTAGATTTCAAATCTATCTATATGCGTTACACATGTCAACATATATATTCAAAAGTTAACTGGGGATTGCTAAGAAATATTTTCAGAACTATAAAGTCCCAATTATAAAAGTATTTCAATTAAACAAAATTAACAGAAAGGTAATAAACTTGAAAATGATGTTTAACGCATGTTACAGAGTTGAAATCTTTGATCCATAAATTGCTCTTATAGCTACAAGAAAAACACCAATGCTCATGAGAAAAAAATTAATGAGCAAAGGATGTGGACAGTTCCTAGAAGAGAAAACACAGGTTGATAACTAAAAAAAATACTGTTCATTGTCAGTAATAAACAATAAATGCAATTATTACAAAGTGACAAAATATATTATACTGCCTTTTTGTTAAAACAACCCTAAAATTCCAGAAGCTTAAAATCATGGTGATTAATTTCTTATTCTTGCTGTATGTCATCCATAGGTCGGGTGAGGGCTCCGCTTAGGACTCTTCAGTACCTTCAGACCAGACCTAAGGTGGTACAATGACTTTGCCAGAAAAACAAAGGCCTTTTCTGTGGTTCTCACTGACTATTGAATACTCTAGCTCAAAAATGACACAGGTCACTTTGATTCAAAACTTATTGAGCAGAACTGTTCAAATGGCTCCAGTTAACCATAGGTTTCCAGAATTAGTTAGAGGTTTAAAAGTATTTGATAAGTAGCAATAATGACAACTGCACTGCCATTCCCTTTCTCCCTTTATTTTTCTCCGTACTATGGGATCACTTCTAAGTTATATCATTAACTTACTTATTCTTTTCATTGTCTATGTTCCTCCCCCATGCCCTTTTGCACTGAGAAAGTAAACTCCATGAGAGCCTAAGGGCACAGACATTGTCTACCTTTTTCCTCACTGTATCCCCAACACCTAGAACACGATCTGGTTCCTAATAGTTGCTCAGTATAGAATTGTTAAAAAATAAAGAATGTATTTTTAAAACTCCATCTGGTTCATTTTTTTAAAAAATTCTAGCATAATCCCAAATGCTAGCAAGAAATGTAGATGGATATTTGTATATACAGCTAGTTAATCAGAAATCTGGGTTCATGCTTTCTGGAAATCAATGTGGCAATATGTAACAAGAGTCTTAAAAGATTCAGACAGTTTGTTAAAACGATTTCTGTTTAAAGAATCTCGCCTAAAGAAATAATCATAAATGTGAGAAATCGTTTTAAAGAAAAATTTTCATTTTAGAATGATTAAAATAGTAACGATTTAAAAACAATCTAAATTTCCAATGACAACATTATGATTAAATGCATTGGTATGTCTATTTAAACAATTGCTATTCTATCACTGAAAATTAATATTATGAAGAAAATACTCATAATTCAATGCATATGTGGCCTAAGTTAGTGAACATATACACTAGCTAAAGAAAAAATTAGGGAGACATTTCCTAATCCGAGGCAGGCAGGCAGAGCTTTCATTTCCACCTTACCTTCCTATTGCAAATACCTAGAACTGACCAATGAATTAATAAATCCATAATTGCAATAAAAATTAAGAGAAAGTAACAGTAAAATATAACCTTTGAGGAAACTTAAGGAAGGAAAGCAAACAGGATCTGATTGACAAAGAGAGAAGCAGAGCCTAAAATGTGCACACAAGCAAGCTTCAAAGAAGATGGAGCTGCTCTGGGTATCCTCAAAGTGCACATGAAACCTTATAAAGAGCAGTGAGGGCCTAGGTCCATGTCTGGGTGATTAGGAAAGAAAGCTTGGCTGGCTCCCCTCCCCTCGGTCTCGTTATTAAGCAACGGACAACAGAATTGTTTGATTCCCAGACTGCAGCAGTGTTTACTCAAACAGTCAGGTGAATTCAGACGGGAGAGGAGTCAATACCCTTTATCTTTCAGCCCTTTGACAGTGGACTAACCTCTGCAATTCCCCCAAAGATGTGGTTTGCTTTGCAGGTAATGCACTTAGCAACATAGTTTCAAATTATGTTATATAATAAAAAAAGACAGAAGTATATGGATAAATTTTAAAATACACAGCCATAGGGACTTCCCTGGTGGCGCAGTGGTTAAGAATCCACCTGCCAATGCCTGGTCCGGGAAGATACCACATGCCGCGGAGCAACTAAGCCCGTGCGTCACAACTACTGAGCCTGCACTCTAGAGCCCACGTGCCACAACTACTGAGCCCATGTGCCACAGCTACTGAAGCCTGTGCACCTAGACCCCGTGCTCCACAACAAGAGAAGCCACTGCAATGAGGAAGCCCATGCACCACAAGGAAGAGTAGCCTCTGCTTGCCGCAACTAGAGAAAGCCCGCGTGCAGCAACAAAGACCCAACGCAGCCAAAAAATAAAAAACAAACAAAAAAACAAAAACCCTTCTAAATAAATATACACAACCATAAAGAATAGTCCTGCAATAAATTCTGGACTTGGGAAATAGCCACAGAATGGATCTACAGTCCTCCTGGACCCACCGTGGGATTGATGTAAGCCCAGACTCCTTTACCATCACCTGACTTTCACAGGCCCCACTTTGACCTGTGCACTCCAGTGGCATTTTTGTCAGTTCCGTGCTGGTGTTTAATAACTCCCAAAACTTCTGAACATTTTCGCTTCTCTCACGCACAGTTCTCCTGGTAAGCTGTTTCAATTCCCTCCACTAAAGTCTTAGAAGAAGATTTACTTGTGGCTATGCTTTCAGGGAGATTTCTTAAAAGGCTCTGGCCTCCCTGTCAATCAAGGGGCTCTGAGACCTGGGTAAGAGGCAGTAAATCCCTATTACAATTACTTGAGTCAATTTCTGCTTAGCTGACCTAGAATTTTACAACTTAGGTAGATCAAGCAGTACCTTAATGTGCCACCTATTTTATTTCTACAAACACCATGATCAATTTGCCACCATCACAGGTGCTGTGGGAAAGAATCCTTTGATTACCACTGTTTTATTATGGTTTATTATGGTAAACGCAGCCATCTTGTTGCTACCTTGTGCCGCCTTACGTTGCTACTTGGTCTCCACCACTCTCCGTCCCACTGTTCTTGCAAAACAAGGGAAGCAAATTCCACTGTGGCATTTTCACATTCTTACTGTGTTAGTTTTCTAGGGCTGCCATAACAAAATACCACAGACTGGATGGCTTAAACGTAGAAATTTATTTCCCACATTTCTGGAGCCTGGAAGTCTAAAATCAAGGTGTTGGCAGTTTGATTTCTCCTGAGGTCTCTCTCCTTGGCCTGCAGATGACCATCTTCTTGCTATGTCCCTACATGGCCTTTTCTCTGTCTGCATGCATCCTGGTGTCTCTTTTTTTGTTCTAATCTCCTCTTCTTATAAGGACACTAGCCAGATTGGATTAAGGTCCATCCTAATGGTCTCATTTTAACTTAATTAGCTCTTTAAAAGGCCTTATCTCCAAAGGCAGTCACATTATGAGATACTGGGGTTAGGGTTTCAACATCTGAATTTGGTGGGAAGGGGGGGGGACACAATTTGGCCCATAACAATTTCCTTGGACATCTGAGGACAACCAGAAGAGAGCTTTTAAAGTTTTTTCATGACTGAATAATATACCTTTACTACACCATATTTTCATGATCCTTTCATTAGTTGGTGAGAAGTGATATCCTATTGTGGTTTTGATTTTCATTTCCCTGATGATTAATGATAGAACACCTTTTCATGTACCTGTTGGCCATTTGTACATTTTCTTTGGAAAAATATCTATTTGAGTCCTCTATTTTTTAAATCAGAATTGTTGTTGTTATTGTTGCTGAGTTGTATTAGTTCCTTATACATTTTGGATATCAATCCCTTATCAGATATATGGTATGTAGGTATTTTCTCCTATTCCACAGATTTTTAAAATTTTGTTGATTGTTTCCTTTGCCATGCAGAAGCTTTTTAGTTTGATGTAGTCCTACATGTTGATTTTTGCTTTAGTTTTCCATGCATTTGGTGTCATATACAAAAAATTATTGTCAAGGAGATTTTTCTCTATGTTTTCACCTCAGAGTTTTACGGTTTCCGTCTTACATTTAAGTCTTTAATCCATTTTGAGTTAATTTTTTGAGAGTGCTGTAAGATAGCTGTCCAGGTTCATTCTTTTGCATGTGGATATCCAGTTTTCTCAACACCATTTATTGAAGAGACTATTTTTTTCCCCATTATGTGTTTTTGGTGCCCTTGTCAAAGATTAGCTGACTGTATATGAATGGATTTATTTCTGCGCTCTCCATTCTGCTCCATTGGTCTATATGTCCATTTTTATGCCACTATCATACTGTTTTGAATACTACAGCTTTGTAATCTAGTTTGAAATCAGGAAGTGTAATGCCTCCAGCTTTTTTCTTCTTTCTCGAGATTGCTTTGACTATTTGAGGTCTTTTGTGATTCCATATGAATTTTAGGATTTTTTTTTATTTCAGTGAAAAACATCACTGTAACTTTCAAAGTATTCTTATGCATAATTTTAAATTTTATTTTTCCTAAAAATTCTATCTTAAATAGGTTCATTGAGGTAGTATTTTATAGATTTTTAGTCTTCTCTTTGCTTAAGGTTTATATAGGAGAATTAGTAATTGCTCCTTGCACGAGATCCTTGTTTTCTTTTATTAAAAAAGGAATTCCAAATAAATTGATTTAATAGGTTATTTTAATGACTTTCAGATTACTTTTTAAGAAATATTTAACAGATATAAACTGTTTCTCTATGTACACATTATTCATTAAAATATTTTAAAATTTATCAGTAAATATTTACTTAGCACCTCCTATATGCCTAGTACTACATCAGGCACTTGAGTCTGAGGGAGAAAAGAAAATGCTAGTTTCTACAATGAATGTAAAACATACAAAGTAGCCACATGAAGTGAGAACTCTGATTTATTTGCTATGTATTTATGTACTAATTCATATCTTCTATCTCCTTAGCAAGAGAACTATAACTTTTCGAGAGAATTTATGTATATATTTACATATATTTATATGTGTATTTTATATATATATATAATTTCATTAGCTGGTAATCTCTGGTCTTATAGAGATTTGATTATATTTGACTAAAATCCTAACTCTATGAGTTCTGATAACCCAAAGTCCACCCCATGTTTGGAAGATTTTACTCCTTAATTTCTAGCTTACCTGAGCCTTTATGCGTCTACAAACTTACCAGCCTCTTAATCATATACACATACACACACAACCAATAAGCTAAGGTTTTGTTGGTTTTATTGCTTTACCTGAGACTTAGGAGAAAAAGACAGGGTGACATGGTAGAGCAAGTGGTCTTCCACTGTATCTTTCAGTCAACCCAGCATTTTTCTTCCTCTCCCACTCCTCTCTTATTTCTTCTGGGAAAACTACCTCTTTCTGTCCTATGCAGAACTATCCAGGTTTGACATCAATCAGCCATCGTGCTCCACAAATCTCATCTTGTTAACCAAGCTTATTAAGCCACTTTCTTGAGAAAGTTGACGCTTTCCTTAAAGAAAATCCTCACGTCCGCTGTACACAGAATAAACTCCTTTCAATTCTGTTACAGTTAAATCTGTAAAAACTGAGTGAGAGGTGGGCACTTTCAAGGGGGTAAACTGTTACAATTAAAATAAATGATTATTTGATTTAAAATGTGACTTATCATGGGTAAGATCACACACGGTTATCACAATATCCATCTTTTACAGATCAAAACAACAGGTCTCAAACTGACCCACGGGTTTTCAAGCTTTTCTTCCTACTCTCTCTTTCTTCCTTGTCTTCTCCACCTCAGTTAATGGCAACAGTACCACACAGCTGTCCAGCCAAGTAGGCATATTCATCCCTTTCTCCCTTATACTTTACATTCAATAAGTCTGCAAGTCACATCAGCGTTACCATGAACACATATCCTTCATCTAACAATTCCTCAATGTCACCACTGTGACAACTCTGGCATGAAGCACACTCATTCTTCACCCGGACTGGGGTAATAGCATCCAAGCTGATAGTCAGAGAGAAGGCTTCCAAATATGAATCAGATTACGTCCACTTCAGCCTAAAATCTTTTAATGTTTTCTCGTTTTCATTTTTATGTATTTATTTATTTTTAAACAACATAAATTTATTTTCTCATTGTTCTAGAGGCTGGAAATAGGAGATCAGGGTGTCAACATGGTCAGTTTCTGATGAAAACTCCCTTCCTGGCTTGTAGACAACCACCTTCTCATTGTGTCCTCACAGGGATGGCCTCTCCTTAGTGAGTACACACAGAGGAAGAGAGAGAGGGTGAGCTCTCTGGTGTCTCTTCTTTCTTTTTTTTTGGATGGACCTAGAGACTGTCATACAGAGTGAAGTAAGTCAGAAAGAGAAAAACAAATATCGTATATTAACACATGTATGTGGAATCTAGAAAAATGGTACAGATGTTCTTATTTGCAAAGCAGAAATAGAGACAGACGTAGAGAACAAACATATGGATATCAAGGGGGTAGAAGTGTGGGGTGGGTGGGATGAATTGGGAGATAGGGGTTGACACATATACACTATTGGTACTACGTATAAAATAGATAACTAATGAGAACATACTGTGTAGCACGGGGAACTCTACTCCATGCTCTGTGGTGACCTAAATGGGAAGGAATCCAAAAAAGAGCGTATATATGTATACATATATCTGATTCACTTTGCTGTACAGTAGAAACTAACACAACATTGTAAATCAATTACACTCCAATAAAAATTAATTTTTTTTAAAAAAAGAAGAGACATCTCATCATTTTTAGAAAAAAATCTTATCCCTTACCCTGGCTAACAAAGTCCAACATGCTTCCTCCTAATTATCTCAACTCATGTCTTGCACCTTCTCCTCTTGTTTACAAGGCTCCAGAGACCCATTTAACATGCGACCTTAGGTCCAGTCTCAGAGCCTTTGCACTTGTGTTCCTTCTGCCTGAAATATCATTTCCCGTGATCTTCAAATGATAGAGTCAGTACAGATATCATCTCCCAAAGCTATCTGGCCACTGAAGTTGACATACCACTGCCATGCTCTGATTATTATGTTTTATACTCTTGAGAACAACTTTTATTAATCAAAATTAATAATTTTCTTTGCTTATTTGTTAAATACCCACCTTCCCTGGGTAGAATGCAATAATGAAATCAGAGACTTTTCTCTTTTGGGGCATCTAAATAGCCTCTAACACATAACAGGCATATAATAATATTTGTGAAATAAAGAAATAAATGAATAAGCATGGCAAAGAGTTACAAGACATTATTCATTCAAGGAGAAGAACTGGTCAATGTAAAGAAGCACTGATATATTTAAAAGAAGAAAAGAAATTGAGAGACCAAATGTAGAGTTGGACCAAATATATTACAGAAAGCAAGTATCAGTCATATTGATTCAGCTTTCCAACCCTGCTTATCATTCAATCATTTCTTCTCTCTAATCTTCTCTAATTTTTTGTGATATATAACATTATTATACAGACTCTTTTAAGTAGTTTTATGGGGAAGGGGTTACTATAACTTTGGATAAATTATACCTTTTTGGTAGCTGAAACTGGGGGAACCTGACTCAAGTCATTATGCTGTCCATGCAAATAAAGCCTGAAAGGACAAGAGAAACCAGAGATTTCAATAAAGTATCTGAAACCAGTCATTTGGGATACTTTTCTGGTGAACAGCTGAGAATCTCTAAACTTAGCTCTATTTTTGGAGAAACATCAAAGAATGGGTCTTTGAACCATGGTAACGCATGTAAATATTCATAGTTCTTTTGTATACAAAGAAGAAGGCTGTGCATCTATTAATGTTGAACAAAAGAGCAGGGTATATTTTGTGTCAACTTGACCAGTTAAAAGAGCTCAGCGATGAATGATTATCAGTCGCTAAAATAAAGTTTACTTAGGGATGATAAAATAAACTTCGATATTGATTTATGAGGAGCCTTGGAAAAGGGAAATTCTCTGTAAACATGTGTACTCAATGGACCATCAATAACTGTGGCCTTCTTGCTTCATTTATCCTCATCTTATCCTAAGTAAAGAAGCTAAAATAAATATCAGATGCCTAGAGAAAAGTGTAAACAACATGTCATTCTAATAAACCTCTTCAAAGGTCTCATTTATAAAACCTAAAACACCCACTTCGATGTAGTTTTTGTCTTAATATATTTATATTTGGTATGCATCTCTAAGCAATTTTCTCAGGAATATATTATAGATCGCTGACAAAAATCCCTATTAATACAATGCAATATTCAAGTGACCAAAAAAAAAAAAAGTTGTACTCAAACTTTGGAAACTAAAGATTTGTTTTAGACTAATATATTCAGTTGTACCCAAAATTATTTGATAAAAATTTAAATTGATTGGAATTATACTGTTAGTTTCATTATTGTCAGAATGGTATAAAATTGTTTGAAGTTTTATTTAATTTGAATAAGAAACATAGGCTTATGTAAATATAAAAACATTAAATCATATTCTGCCCATAAATAATCACTGTGAAAATTATTTTAAAATGTGTGACAATATTTATGAAAAAACATGCGAAACATGGAGAGTAATTATGTATATTATAATGGTTATAATTTAAATTATTTCACATATGGATAAACACTGTAAATTTTTTGAGTGAAATACTTTTATTGGATATAGATTATTTTTAAAATTTAAGAATAAGTAATATGGCTTATAAAAACTCAGTATATATGTTAATCAATAAAAGCATGTGGAATAACTCTAGAACATCAAGTTAGACAAATGGGATGTTTGAAATCCAACATGAAAAATATGATATAGAAAAACTAATAAGTATAATTAATATAGGAGTGAAAATGACAGGGTAGTTAGGATAAGGAAACTTTAAAATGAAAAAAAAAGTCAGCAAGACATAACTACAAAATTGAAAAGTATACAAATACAGCTACTAACTTGACAGGACAATGGGAGGAACATCTAAAGAAAATATAATCAAAGAGATTAGATGTAAAGGCACCTACTCTAATGTCTGTCTAACCAAACATTATTTTATTCTTACTTTCTTTCTAGAATTTACAGATCCAATGACCAGAAGAAAAAGTAAGCAAAGCGTAAAATGAGAATTTGGGTTGAAGCCTGGATAATTCTAGATGCTATTATTATCACTCACACGTATATTTACTACAACAGGGAAGCTTGCTTGGCTGTGAGGATGGTGACTTCCATTTTGAATCTGAAATACTGAAAAATACCTGATTAGAGCAGTCAGGTGGGCAGAGCTATGGTACTTCGGAAACAAGCCCAAGATACAGATAGACCTGGTAGTTATCAGAGATGAGAATGAATACAGAGGTAAAATGTCTCCCTTTGAGGCAGGAGATAGATGGGCTCAAGGTTAGATATTTACAACCAGCCTCCTGTTTGCACTTTGAAACAGAAATAGCAACAGAAACAGGGTAAATAGCCAGGCTTTGTCTCCTGGGGACATTTTAAGATAACAGTCCTCAAGGCAGGAACAGAGAGGGGCTAAACCCTGTTTGAATAAAAGATCAAGAGGTCACATATTTCCCATCCTTGGGGCAAGGGAGACACTACACATGTGCAGAAAGGCTCACTGGGGATCAAAAAGGAGGGGGCACCACCCCATAATATGTGATGTCAAGGCCCCCACACCACAGGCCTCTGGGCTAGAATCCATCTTGGAAAAAAGTTATGCACGCATGTTGGGGAGGGTCCTAGGCCAGGTCAGGTGTGGAAAAAGAAACCAGATAATTGGCCAAAGGTAAACAAAGACCGGGAAGAACTCCCTATGTAAACGACTTAACCACCTCTTTACTGGGCTCCTCCTCATTCGGGAGGGTGCCCACACCCTTCCTCTCCGGGTGTGCATCTCTGCCTTGCTTCTGTCTAAACTAAACAAAATATGTCTCTGTGTGCTCTCCCACTTGTTGTAGTGCTATGTCACTAATAATAAACTTTGTACCTGTTTTGATAGTTTTTTGCCTCCTTGAGAAATGCATTTTTCAATGGGGACAAGAGCAGGGAAAATTTGCTTCTAGCCTCTAGCCCTTGCTGGTCTGGTGGCTAGGATTCCTGGTTTTCATCCAGGCTATCCAGGTTCAATTCCTGGGCAGGGAACTAAGATCTTGCTCAAGCCACCGCTCACTGCTGCCTCTCTGCGATCACCTTCTCACTACTTAACATGTGGTCCTTTGTCCAGTAGCATTCATATCACCTGGGAACTTGACAGAAAAACAAAATCTGACCTCCTGGATCACAACTGTGGTTCAAGAAGATCTACCAGTGATCTGAATGCACATTAAAATCTGAAAATCACCACTGTAGAGAATAACATGAGAAATCAGGACTGTATCTGAGGAAATATCAATTTTAAGAAGAGGATAAAAGACCACAAATATCAATTTAAGGTATTAGAAGAAATTTAGGGAAAAAGATGGGTTTCATAAAACAAAAGGGAGGAAAGTTTTAAGGAAGGCCCCAAAATGTCTAATGTTTCAGAAAAGGTCAGTAAATAAACAATAACATGTGCCCCTAAAATCTGTCCACATGCAGTCATTAGGAATGTTTCTGTACCAACTTATAATGAGCAAGCCAGATTTCTATGGCTTAGTGAGTGGTTAGGAATTGAGAGATTTAACATGACAAATGGAGAAGAGATCACATTAACAAATTCTTGTCAGTGAAGGTACTGAAACATCTCACAGCAATGGGAAGACTGGAGGAAGTTTTTTGTTACAGGAGAATTTATGTATAAAGAGAAATAAGTCAAGAAGGTATGGAGAAAAGGGAACCCTCCTACACTGTTGGTGGGAATGTAAATTGGTGCAGCCACTATGAAAAACAGTATGGATGTTCCTTAAAAAACTAAAAATAGAGCTACCATATGATCCAGCAATCCTATTCTTGGGCATATATCTGGAGAAAACGCCCATTCCAAAAGATACATGCACCCCAATGTTCACTGCAGCACTATTTACAATAGCCAAAACATGGAAGCAACCTAAGTGTCCATCGACAGATGAATGGATAAAGAAGATGTGTGTATATATATATATATATATATACACACACACATATACATACAGTGGAATATTACTCAGCCATAAGAAAGAATGAAATAATACCATTTGCAGCAACATAGATGGACCTAGAGATTATCATATTAAGTGAAGTGAGTCAGAAGAAGACAAGTATATGATATCACTTATGTGTGGAATCTAAAAAAATGATACAGATGAATTTATTTACAAAACAGAAACAGACTCACAGACATAGAAAACAAACTTACGGTTACCAAACGGGGAAGGGGTGGGGGAGAGATAAATTAGGAGTTTGGGATTAAAATATACACACTACTATATATAAAATAGAAAACCAACAAGGACCTACTGAATAGCACAGAGAACTATACTCAATATCTTGTAATAACTTATAATGGAAAATAATCTTAAAAAGGATATATATATATATATATATGTATAACTGAGTCACTTCGCTGTACACCTGAAACTATCGCATTGTAAATCAACTACAGTTCAGTAAATAAATCAATAAGCAAATAAATGAATGAAAATAGATAAGAAAAAAGAAAAAGAAGTCAAAGGAGAAGCAGCTGATTGCCAGAATGAAGTAACTGCAGAAGAACAGGAGTGGAGAAACCAGAACTCATTTGTTGGTGCTGGTGAAGAGGAAAGCAGTACTTCCTCTGGATAGAAGTGAGGATCGAAGATTGAGTGCAAATTGTGTGTGCTTACACAAAGTGCACCTGCATTACTAACAGAAAAATTAATAGAATAAAAATAATTCAGGAAGTAAGAGACTTTCCTACTAACTGTATTTATGTTTCTCTGAAAAAGAGTAAGATAGGTTATGTGTTTAAGAGTTTGAACTCTAAAATCAAACTGTGTGAGTTGAATTCCAGTTCTTTGAACTCTCTTAAACTCAATCTTCTCTTCTGTAAGATGGGAATCATAATCAAATCTTTATATCAGAAGCAAACTACAGAAATTGTGCATAGGTGAATAAAGCAGAACATGAGTTAAATAAAGGGAATCGAGTAGGTCAGAGGTTCGCAGTAGGCGGGACAGCTGAGAGCAGATGGGCAGAGTCAATGGCAGGTTAGTTAACAGGGCCTTTCATCTTCTCCTCAAAACCCTGCCCCCAGGCTCATTCCCTCTCAGGATCCCTTCTGGTTCTGACCACGAAGGAGGTCAAAGAAACTAAGAAGAACTAGAGGCTGAGGACCAAAATCTAGAGATCTGTAATATGTAAAAGCCTAAGATAAGGAGCAACTAGAGAAATAAAGAAATGTGAAAAGACAGAGGAAATTTAGGAAGAAGGAGACTAAATGGTCAAGAACATCAAATGTCTCAGAGGTCAAGTTAAAGATAGTTTTAAGGGATGTCTGTGGTCAGAATAAAAGGAATAAACTTACATCTAAGACTGAGTGAAAATCGCCTATTTAGGGCTAGAGTTTAGAATGCAAATATTCACACTCAAATGAATATGAATGTGTGTGTGTTACAATGGTTGAGGGATGTGTAGTTGTAAAATATGGAAAAAAATATTACCCATGCAGGTTACGGCCTGATTAAAGGAATGCAAGTACTACACTAGGGAATTCTTATTTGTTATGAGAGATAAATTTTATAGAATTGGCAGTCAAATCTATAGAGGTCATTGCTGAAGACATAAGGATGGATAAACTCTCTGAGAGAGAAAATGCTGAGAGGATGTCAGAAGGAGGAACACCAAGCTTTCACAGCTAGAATATCATTCTGAAAATGGATAATAAATAGGAGAATGAGTAAGCAGCTGCCAGGCCAACATGCAGAGGGCAAGCTCAGTAGGACTGAGCATCTATATTCCAGAGTGTGCAATAAGTTCTACAGCATGAGCAATAGAGACATAAAGGAAGTGCAGAGCTGGTATGGTGGGTATATGCCAGATGTTTATAGGAGGTTTGCAGTACTAAGAATAGTGGTGGCAATATAATTGCTAACTATAGGGAACAAGCTGGGTAAAAATTCTTTCTTTTTTTTTTTACTTGAAGTATAGTTGACATACAATATTGGTTACAAGTGTACTGCATAGTGGGTCAACATTATGAAATGATCTCCCTGAGAAGTCCAGTAACCATCTGTCACCATATGAAGTTATTACAATATTGTTGACTATATTCCTTATGCTGTACATTGCATCCCCATGATCTATCTTATGACTGGAAGTTTACACCTCTCAACTACCTTCAATTATTACGTCAATTTCCCCCACCCCTCCCCTTTGGCAATCACCAGTTTGTTCTCTGTATCTATGAGTCTGTTTCCATTTTATGCTTTTTCGTTTTATTTGTTTTTTAGATTCCACATACAGGTGAGATCACATGGTATTTGCCTTTTTCTGTCTGATTTATTTCACTTACCATAGTACCTGCTAGATCATCCATGCTGTTGCAAATGGCAAGCTTTCATTCTTTTTTATGGCTGAGTAGTATTCCATTGTAAATGTATACACCACATCTTCTTTATCCATTCATCTATTGATGGAAATTTAGTTTGCTACCATATCTTGGGTATTATAAATAATGTTGCAGTGAACACAGGGACACATATATCTTTTTGAATTGGTGTTTTCATTTTCTTTGGACACATACCCAGTAGTGGAATTGCTAGGTTATACAGTAGTTCTATTTTTAATTTTTTTGAGGAATCTTCATACTGTTTTCCATAGTGACCACATCACTTCACACACCCCACCAACAGCGCACTAGGATTCCTCTTTCTCCACAACCTTGCCAACACTTACTTCTTGTCTTTTTGATGATAGACATGAGTAGGAATTCTTGAGCTAATGTAGTAGGCAAAGTGGGAGATATTACTAGAATAATGGCTGTACTGGGGAGTGGGGGGAGTGATCAACTAGGAAGTTTATGCCAGCTAGAGAAATGCCTAAAGCAATTTCAGAATGAAGACGTAGAAGAGACCAGGATAGAGTCATTTTCAGCGTGTGGCAATGCTCATTTATCCTAATGTGTGGGGGAGATAGAAGCATAGAGTGAGGATTCCCTGTTACTCGTGTTGTTTTGTTCCATTCCCTCACCTGAAGCACCCTTCACTAATTGATCATGATTTTCCTTCATACTAAGCCCAGACAGACCCTGGAATCATTCCCTGCTTAGTGAGTGGTGTGGACAATTTGTCTGTCAAAGGCAATCTACCCACAAAATAAAACCTCACTGCCATTTATAGTTTGTGAAAAAGGATAAAATAACACCATAAAAAGGTCTGACAGATTGTAAATATGGATAATTGTATTAGGAAAGTTGCAGAGGTACAAATGTTCAGAGAACCAAGCTGAGATGCTGATATAATACAGAAAGTAGGAAATTAATAGAGATGGGAGGAAAGCAATCTGTGTAATGGTTTAAAGCATATCCTTGCCCTCCTAGGTATTAGCTAGTGTTGGCTTAAGGAAAATCAGTGTTTTTGCATTAGACTGGAAATTAAGAATTGCTAAATTTATCAAATTATGATGTGCTTGATTTCTGTAATGGTCTGCTCCCTTCATGGTGTGACAGATCACAGATCATTATCTAAGTAATTATTTGGATTAGGCTTGCTTTTGGTTTCACATACAAATATCAGGAATTACATTTTAAGAACACTTCAAATTTTCAAGGAACTTTTAACTCAAAGGTGTGACAACATCTGCAACAAGAACATAAACCTGAAATTTGTTATGAAAAATGTACATCTCAAGGTCACTTTTAACATGATCAGAAGGAAAGTCAAAATAAAATCTCCCAGATCTCCCTTTTCAAACTAGAGAGGTTTTCTTTACACATTTAAACCTGTTAATTGCATATCTAAGCCTTTTGCCCTGAAGTCCTTAATTATAACACAGACTTTAGCTCAGTTTCATCTCATAGGGATATTTCTGAGACACTAGCCATACAAAATTTGGTTTTATTATTAAAATAACTACAGCAATATATCAAACACTATCAAATTACATAGCAAAAGTGTAAGGACTAGTTGCAGATGATTAAAAAGAAAGACAGTTTCTAGAAAGAAAACATGATTATAAATTAGCCTTGAGGAAAAAAAGGACAATATCCCAGCCACCTGGTGCCCGATGATGTTTTATCACTTATATGTGAGAACTGGGGAAAAAAGGATGAACTAATGAGTTGATAGAGAAAAATACGCAAGTGAGCTACAAAAATCAAATGATGGTCCAGTGCTTTACTCACTGTAAGATACAAGAAAGGTAATTCTGAATGTAATTTTATTCCTGTATCATTTCAGAAGAATAAAAATAAAAGAAGAATGATGGAATTTATTATTGTATTTAAATTAAACCTGTACTGCACCTAGAAAAATGCACATATATTATGAATAAGATGCAGAAAGTGGCAGGCCAGAGGGAGAAGAGGAAGAGGCAGAAATCATGTTTCTCAGGTAAATAATCTTTCCAAACTCCAAACACAAAATTTATTATTAGCGACAACAGGAATACTGTTGGGTGATATGACACAAGAGCTATGAATTTTCCAAAATTCCAAGGAGGGTCTTCTCTAAATCATTCTGCCTGAGAAAATCTTCACTTAATGTTTTATAAATATATATATATATATATAAATATATATATATATATATATATATATATATATATATATATATAAGAAAATCAGTTGCTAAGAAACAGAAGAGAGAGAAATTGATGGTGGAAAAACCATGACACTCCTCAAGATTTCTTGTGGAAAATTTAGTTTTCATTCAACTTCTTACAGCTGTAACTGTATATATATTTGAATCAAGATCATATTTAGTACAAAATAGTCATGACGTTTCATGACAATATGTCATAATTGAGAATTGAGCTTCTATATGTACACTGTTTATCTATTTATCATTTCTATTTAAACCTGTATGTTTTGTAACATTGGTACCACAGCCTGCTTCCTTTAAGAATGCATTTCATCTTAAGGTTTTCCCCCACATGACTTTTGCATTTTTTTGTGTAATTTGACTTTACGGACTGTTTATAATTGAATTCATTCTTCATCTGGACTTCAAATTTTGATTTTTAATGTTCATTCACTTAACAAAAAGAATACTCTTTCTATGCCAACCACTGTTTTAATAGCTGGGGATACATCTGTGAATAAAACAAAGTCCCTTATGTTCTAGAGGGAAGAAGCTGACAATAAACAAACACTATTTGGGGATTATTTTGGTATGAACAATATTTTGGGTATCGATAAATGCTACGAAGAAACATAGATAGGGTGGAGAAAAGGTGTGCGTTTCAGACACGATACCATTGGAACAGAGCCTCACAGGAAGTAAGGGAGGAGCCTTCTGAGTATCTGCTGAAAGAGCTGTCCAAGCTGAGGTTTCAGGGAATACAGAGGTGGGCACGTGCTTCCTGGGCTGCACAACCAAAGAGGCCAGAATGGGGAGGACAGAGCATGTGAGGAGAAGAGTGGTAGGAGAGCTCAGAGAATTTGTGGGGTTCACGCAGAGAAGGAACTTGAGAACTTCCTTGGGGTAAAACAAAAGCTCCAAGGCAGAGGAATGGAATACACTGACACACTGAAGGTGACCTGCACTGCCACATGGGGTGGGAGCGGGAAGGAGAAACAGCAAGGTAGTTTAAGAAGCTACTTACATTAACCCAGGTGAGACGGATGATAAACTGGACCGATGGGTCAGCAGACAAGATGGTGAGAAGTGGTTGAAATCAAAAGGAAAGCTGACAGGATTTGATAATTGATAGGATATGTGAAAAACAAAGATCAAGACTGGGCAACAGGAACAGTGGTTCCGTGGACTGAAACAAGGGAGTATGGGAAAGAAGTGTTGGGAAACAACGAATATTTTCATGTTTCCACATGGTTAGGGTTTACTGAGCAAAAATCTCTGGCAATCTGGAGGAAGAGATAATTGAATCTGGATTAAGAGATGTTGACTCATGGTAGAGACACTGAATTACTCCAGATTTACAAGTTTATCTCTTTGGGAGCCCTTTGCGAGTCGTTTACATTTCAAAAGGATTAAAAAAAACAAACCCACAAACCCTGGAGGCATTCTTTAAATTTCAAAAGACTGTATCAATTCGGAGACCCAGTGAGGATTTGTTTACATGAGAAAACTAAGACTTCTCTTCCTCTCTCCAGAAGGGAGGGGGTAGTTGTTCAGCAGTTCCTAAAAAGCTCCCAATTCCATAATTTCAGGTTTCCTCTTCTCTGGTCCAGACCTCACTGTATGTGCAGGGTGACATCTGCCTTCCTTACACCTTGCCAAGCAGGAAATAGGGATTAGGAAGGGGTGTTGTTACTGCTGTAACAAAAAAAAATCAGTCTGATCTTAAATCCAGAAACCTGTGTGCCCTGGCTAAAATAAATAAATACAGATATCAAAAACGTTATCAAGAAGGCTTTCAAGTTGGTGGGGAATTTAAAATATCTTTACCCTGTCTCCAGTGATATTTATAGCTGATGTTCTTTCTAAAATCTTCCTTTTTAGTTTTTTATTTTCTTTTCATGGTTCCATAGTGTGTTTACTCTTGTTTGTTTGGTTTGGTTGGTTTTAATTTTATGTTCTATACTGATTTGGAAACATTAATCGCTTTAAGGTAAATTTTACTTTACCAAAACAGTATATTCATAGAATTTAAAATTCAAGTATTTCTAAAAGCATTTAACAAAAACAACAAAAAAACCTTCCCTGACTTATCCCTCTCCGCTCCTCCACAATCCTCATCCTCAGAGGCAATCACACCAAACTATTTTAACCTGTTCTTATAGCATTTTCACACTCCATATTTCTAAATTATATGTATATATTGCTATCGAACGTTTCAACTCTTTTAGACTGTATCTATTAAGTCCCTATTACAATAAAAGAGATTTCTTTTATCCCACCATCTCCTCTGCTTTACCTTCCCTATCTTTCCAATACAATTATGTTAGAATTTTAATTACACAGTTCATGCTTATATTACTATTCTATAAAAATATTCTTTAGAGCTGAACACTGTAGCAGTCTCTGCCTCATGAATGTCACTGCTCAACTGTGGTCTGATTGCCCACCAAGCATGGTGCCCAGCTGTCAACATAGGATACTCTTTCCCCATAGCTCTGGAGGTTCCCTGAGCCTCTCTTCTATGTGAGGCCTTTCACCATTACCTAAGAAATGGTGCCTGGGAGGGAAATAGTTTTGCCCCATTCTTTTCTATCTCCCACTGTAGTTGTTGAAAACACTGAAGCCTTCACATGTGACTGTTTTCTTTTCTAAAAGCTTGTGGAGGATTACATCAAACTAAAAAGCTTCTGCACATCTAAAGAAACAGTCAACAAAGTGAGAAAACAATTTACAAAATGGCAGAAAATATTTCCAAACCATGTATCAGATAAAGGGTCAATATCCAAAGTATATAAAGAATTCATATAAGTCAATGACAACTACCAAAAAAATCAAACAATCTGATTTTAAAATGGGCAGAGGAACTGAACAGACATTTGTCTGAAGAAGACATCCAATGGCCAACAGATACATGGAAAGATACTCAACATCACTAATCATCAAGGTAATACAAATCAAAACCACAATGAGATATATCACCTCTCACCCATGAGAACAGCTATCATTATGAAGACAAGAGATTAAAAAGTGTTGGAGAGAATGTGGAGAAAAGGAAACTCTTGTGCACTGTTAGTGTGAATGTAAATTGGTTCAGCCACTGTGGAAAACAGTATGGAGGCTCCTCAGAAAATTAAAACTAGAACTACCATGTGATCCAGCAATCCCACTTCTGGGAATATATCCAAAGAAAATGAAAATAGGATATTGAAAAGACATCTGCACTCCCATGTTTACTGCAGCATTATACACAATAGCTAAGATATGGAAACAACCTAAGCGTCTGTATACAGATTAATAAATAAAGAAAGTATCACATCTTCATACAGACACACACATACACACAAACAGTGGAATATTATTCAATGAATGAAAAAGAAGGAAATTCTCCCATTTGTAACAATATGGATGAACCATGAGGGCAACATGCTAGTGAGGTAAGCCGGACAAAAAAAGAAGACAAATACTATATAATATCACTTACACGTGGGATCTAAAAAAGCTGAACTTATACAAACGAGAGTAGGATAGTAGTTACCAGGGACTGGGTGGTAGGGAAATTGAGGAGATGTTGTTAAAGGGTACAAACTTTCAGTTATAAAATGAATAAGTTCTGGAGACCTAATACACAATGTAGTTATTATAGTCAACGATACCACATTATATACTTCAAAATTGCTAAGATACTAGATCTTAAGTGTTCACACCTGAGAAAATAAATGATAATTATGTGATATGACAGAGATGCTATAAAACACTAATATGATGGCAATCATACTGCATATATAAATGTATCAACCAATACATCATACACCTTAAGCTTACACAATGTGTAAGTTTATATGTGCATAATATCTCAATAAAATATATTAAAATTTTTAAAAAAATAGAAGCCTGTAGAGTCTCCTCTTTGTCCACATGATTCTCACAAAGGATTCACTTGGTGGGTTCTATTTTCATCCATTTATCATGCTTTCTTAGGCTGGCCACTCATATCTTCAGTTCTACCTGATTTTCTTAAAATATTTCATTGACAATTTTCTCAACTCTGCTTTCCCTTTAAAATCATTAGAATACTCATATGTTTGGCTATTGACTTCCAGTTTCTAATTATTGTTTCTAGTTTTCCTCTCTTTATTGATTTGCTTTCCTTTCTGTGTTTCCCTCAAATTTACCTTCCAAATATTCTGAGTTTTTTATTTCTACTTTCTCTGTTGCAATTTCCATGAGTTCCCTTTTGTTCTCTGAATATGTATATTTTTTGCTTCATTCTGCACTTTTTAAAATAATGCAATATCTTCACTTATTTATCTGAAGCTATTATACAAATATTTTTTGAAGTTTTCTCCTACAAAACAGAACTATTTTCTCAAAGCTGGGTTTACTGACTTTCTCATTTATTTTGTTCTCTCTTTTTCTTATTAGAGATTTTCCTCCAATAACTGGTAATTCTCATTGTCTGCTAATGTTTAATAGAAAAAAGGTCATTGGAAGTTTTGAGGCTGTTGTTGCGTCACTTAAATTAACTACATCGTGATTCAGCTAATCTTCTGGCAGAGAATTCCCATATTAGTAGGGAATAGAGTCTGACTACTGTCAATGAGTTTTAAAGCATCCTTCCCTATTCTAATCCATGTCTTCCACGGGCAGCTATAGCTGCCAATTCCTGAGTATTGTGAGAATTCTGGGGTGTATATCAAACTAGTTCTTTGTTTTCTTCACTATAGTTTATAGCTCAACTTCTACCCAACTGTTAAAGCAATTATCACTTATTCACTTGCTTTGTGATGATCAATTTTTTCCAAAAATGTTTGCTGTTCTTTCCATTCTTGTTTTTCAGTAGTTATGGTTTTATGTTTTTAAAAAATCGACTGGTCAGTAGTTTTAAACTCAGGTCTTAGAAATGGAGAAATATAGTACTAGATGGCCATTTTTAACTGGAGCTCTGCTACAAATTTTATTTCTATAGGTGGTTAAACATATGCCTTTTAAAAGCATTATTTAACTTCTCTTTCTTAAAATGAGATAAAAATGAAATTGCAGTCTTATGTCTCTCATATTTCACTCCCTCCCTTCCACATTGCTTTAATCCCTCATTTTGGTAAATATGGTTGGTAAATAAAATATGAGGTTTGCTATAAGAATTATTACAGAGATATTTTCATGTATTTTCACAAAAATATCTTACACTAAATATTTGGATATTTGATCTTAACTGATATTTTACTTCATTATTACCCTTTTAATAATGACGCATGCCCACCTTTTTAACTTAATTTCATCTGTCATCTGGTAGAAGCCAACCTTCTAAGTTTTTATAGAAATTCACAGGAATAGGATATTTCTTACTTTTATATTCACATATAAAAGACAACTTGGCTGAATATAAAATTACTGAGTCACTATAATTTTTCTTGTAAAATTCATCAGGCTATCTTATTTTCACATTTAACTACTATAGCAGAACAGTATGAGGGGATTCATATTTTGATTCACTTTCCTATGTTTGTTGTACTTTCAGAAACTGCTAAGCCTTTATTTATTTTTTGGTCTTCATAGACAATATTGCCCTAAAGACCAGGGCAATAGGCATTCCTGTTACAAACCTCTTTGAAGTGTAACAAAAATTATTTTCCAAAGTTCAATAATGGGTTGAGTTTACGGGAATTATGAAAGGGAAAGTGTTGATCTGAATGGGTCACTTCTATCCCATTCCCTTTTTCCCCACCACCAGGCCAGAATTAGTGAGGTTAAGATCATCTTATGTGCAGAAGAAAGAGAGGAAAAGGTGGCTTTATTTTTTCCTTTAAACTGCACTGCCACAAATCATCCAAAGTGGAAGCCTAGACAGACTGGGCCCACAGACAACAGTGCTCCCTCCAATCATCTGCCTCATCCATGTATTTTAGGATGTATCTGGAATTATATGAACTATCTACAGTCAGAGGAAAATAGTGAGTTGGAATTGGGATCTCAGGATCTCTGGGACAAATTTAAACGCACCAACATTAGAATTATATGGGTCCCAGAAGAAGAGAAAAAGAAAGGGACTGGGAAAATATTGAAGAGATTATAGTTGAAAACTTCCCTAATATGGGGAAGGAAATAGTTAAAGTCCAGGAAGCGCAGAGAGAAGAAACAAGCCAAGACACATATTAATCAAACTACCAAAAATAAATACACAGAAAAAATGTTAAAAGCAGCAAGGGAAAAGCAACAAATGACATATAAGGGAATACCCATAAGGTTAACAGCTTATCTTTCAAAAGAAACTATGCAAGCCAGAAGGGAGTGGAAGGACATATTTAGTGTTGAAAGGGAAAAACGAACAACCAAGATTATTCTACCCAGCAAGGATTTCATTCAGATTCAACAGAGAAACTAAAACCTTCAAAGAGAAGAAAAGCTAAGAGAATTCTGCACTACAAAACCACCTTTACAACAAATGCTAAAGGAACTTCTCTAGACAGGAAACACAAGAGAAGGGAAAGACCTACAATAACAAACCCAAAACAATTAAGAAAATGGTAATAGAAACATACACATTGATAATTACCTTAAATGTAAATGGATTAAATGCTCCCACCAAAAGACATAGACTGGCTGAATGGATACAAAAACAAGACCCGTATATATGGTGTCTACAAGAGACCCACTTCAGACCTAGGAACACATACAGACTAAAAGTGAGGGGATGGAAAAAGATATTCCATGCAAATGGAAACCAAAAGAAAGCTGGAGTAGCAAGTCTCATATCAGAAAAAATAGACTTTAAAATAAAGAGTATTACAAGAGACAAAGAAGGACACCACATAATGATCAAGTGATCAATCCAAGAAGATATAACAATTGTAAATATATATGCACCCAACACAGGAGCACCTCAATACATAAGGCAAATGCTAACAGCCATAAAAGGGGAAATCAACAGTAACACAATCATATTAGGGGGGACATTCCATCCAAAAACAACAGAATACACTTTCTTCTCAAATGCTCATGGAACATTCTGCAGGATACACCATATCTTGGGTCACAAATCAAGCCTTGGTAAATTTAAGAAAATTGAAATCATATCAAGTATCTTTTCTGACTGCAACGTTATGAGACTAGATATCAATTACATGAAAAAAACTGTAAAAAATACAAACACATGGAGTCTAAAAAATACACTACTAAATAATCAAGAGATCACTGAGGAAATAAAAAAAATACCTAGAAAGTAATGACAATGAAAACACGATGGGCTTCCCTGGTGGTGCAGTGGTTGAGAGTCCGCCTGCCAATGCAGGGGACGCAGGTTCGTGCCCCGGTCCGGGAAGATCCCACATGCCGTGGAGCGGCTGGGCCCGTGAGCCATGGCCGCTGAGCCTGCACGTCCGGAGCCTGTGCTCCGCAACAGGAGAGGCCACAACAGTGAGAGGCCCGTGTACCGGAAAAAAAAAAAAAAAAAAAAAGAAAACATGATGACCCAAAACCTATGGGAGGCAGCAAAAGCAGTTCTAAGAGGGAAAGATCCCACATGCCGTGGAGCGGCTGGGCCCGTGAGCCATGGCCGCTGAGCCTGCACGTCCGGAGCCTGTGCTCCGCAACAGGAGAGGCCACAACAGTGAGAGGCCCGTGTACCGGAAAAAAAAAAAAAAAAAAAAGAAAACATGATGACCCAAAACCTATGGGAGGCAGCAAAAGCAGTTCTAAGAGGGAAGCTTATAGCAATACAATCCTACCTCAAGAAACAAGAAACATCTCAAATAAACAACCTAACCTTATACCTAACTCAGTTAGAGAAAGAACAAAAAAACCACAAAGTTAGCAGAAGGAAAGAAATCATAAAGAACTGATCAGAAATAAATGAAAAGGAAATGAAGGAAACAACAGTAAAGATCAATAAAACTAAAAGCTGGTTCTTTGAGAAGATAAACAAAATTGATAAACCATTAGCCAGACTCATCAAGAAAAAAAGGGAGAAGACTCAAATCAGCAGAATTAGAAATGAAAAAAGGAGAAGTAATAAATTACACTGCAGAAATACAAAGGATCATGAGAGATTACTACAAGCAACTATATGCCAATAAAGTGGACAACCTGGAAGAAATCAACAAATTCTTAGAAAAACACAACCTTCCGAGACTGAACCAGGAAGAAACAGAAAATATAAACAGACCAATCGAAAGCACCGAAAATGAGACTGTGAATAAAAATCTTTCAGGAAAGAAAAGCCCAGGATCAGATGGTTTCACAGGCGAATTCTATCAAACATTTAGAGAAGAGCTAACACCTATCTTTCTCGAACTCTTTCAAAATATAGCAGAGGGAGGAAAACTCCCAAACACATTCTAGGAGGCCACCATCGCCCTGATACCAAAACCAGACAAATATGTCACAAAAAAAGAAACTACAGGTCATTATCACTGATGAACACAGATGTGAAAATCCTCAAGCAAATACCAGCAAACAGAAACCAGCAGCACATTAAAAGGATCATACACCATAATTAAGTGGGGTTTATCCCAGGAATGCAAGGATTCTTCAATATATGCAAGTCAATCAATGTGATATACCATATTAACAAGTTGAAGGAGAAAAACCATATAATCATCTCAATAGATGCAGAAAAAGCTTTTGACAAAATTCAACACCCATTTATGATAAAAACCCTGCAGAAAGTAGGCATAGAGGGAACTTTCGTCAACATAATAAAGGCCATATATGACAAACCCACAGGCAACATTGTTCTCAATGGTGAAAAACTGAAACCATTTCCTCTAAGATCAGGAACAAGACAAGGATGTCCACTCTCAACACTGTTATTCTACATAATTTCAGAAGTTTTAGCCACAGCAATCAGAGAAGTAAAAGAAATAAAAGAAATCCAAATCAGAAAAGAAGTAAAGCTGTCACTTTCTGCAGATGACTTCATACTATACATAGAGAATCCTAAAGATGATACCAGAAGAGTACTAGAGCTAATCAATGAATTTGGTAAAGTAGCAGGATACAAAATTAATGCACAGAAATCTCTTGCACTCTTATACACTAATGATGAAAAATATGAAAGAGAAATTAAGGAAACA
>NC_041217.1:14090961-14106408 GCF_002837175.3 Physeter macrocephalus
AGAACAAAAAATTTCACAATTTGTATGGAAACACAAAAGACCCCGAATAGCCAAAGCAATCTTGAGAAAGAAAAACGGAGCTGGAGGAATCAGGCTCCCAGACTTCAGACTATACTACAAAGCTATAGTAATCAAGACAGCATGATACTGGCTCAAAAAAGAGAAATATAGATCAATGGAAAAGGATGTAAAGTGCAGAGATAAACCCATGCATATATGGTCACCTTATTTTTGATAAAGGAGTCAAGAATATACAATGGAGAAAAGACAGCCTCTTCAATGAGTGGTGCTGGGAAAACTGGACAGCTACATGTAAAAGAATGAAATTAGAACACTCCCTAACACCATACACAAAGATAAACTCAAAATGGATTAAAGACCTAAATGCAAGGTCAGACACTCAAAGACATGAAAGGATGATCAACATCACTAATCAATAGAGAAATGCAAATCAAAACTACAATAAGGTATCACCTCACACCAGTGAGAATGGCCATCATCAAAAAAATCTTCAAACACTAAATGCTGGAGAGAGTGTGGAAAAAAGGGAACCCTCTTACACTGTTGGTGGGAATGTAAATTGATACAGCCACTATGGAGAACAGTATGGAGGTTTCCCCAAAAATTAAAAATAGAACTACCATAGGACTCAGCAATCCCACTACTGGGCATATACCCTGAGAAAACCATAATCCAAAAAGAGTCATGTACCACAATGTTCATTGCAGCTCTATTTACAATAGCCATGACATGGAAGCAACCTAAGTGTCCAGCGACAGATGAATGGATAAAGAAGATGTGGCACATATATACAATGTATATTACTGAGCCATAAAAAGAAATGAAATTGAGTGATTTGTAGTGAGGTGGATGGATCTAGATAGAGTCTGTCATACAGAGTGAAGTAAGTCAGAAAGAGGAAAACAAATACTGTATGCTAACACATATATATGGAATCTAAAAAACAAACAAACAAACAAAAACAGGTTCTGAAGAACATAGGGGCAGGACAGGAATAAAGATGCAGATGTAGAGAATGTACTTGAGGACACGGGGAGGGGGTAGGGTAAGCTGGGGCGAAGTGGGAGAGTGGCATCGAGATATATACACTACCAAATATAAAACAGATAGCTAGTGGGAAGCAGCTGCATAGCACAGGGAGATCAGCTGGGTGCTTTGTGACCACGTAGAGGGATGGGAAAGGGAGGATGGGAGGCAGATACAAGAGGGAGGAGATATGGGGATATATGTATATGTATACCTGATCCACTTTGTTATAAAGCATAAACTAACACACCATTGTAACACAGTTACACTCCAATAAAGGTGTTAAAAATAAAATAAAATACAATCATCCAAAAAAAATAATTTCAAAACTGTGAATATCTCAATGCTTTCTCCTACACTTCCAATTTATTCACCCCCATTTCTCCTCCTCCTCCCCCTCTCCTTCCCCTTCTTTTTCTTCTCCCTCCCCCCTTCCTCTTCTTCCTCTTCCCCTTCCTTCTCTCCTTTCTCCTTCTCCTTCTTCTTAAATTTTAGCAAGGTATTTAGTTGAAAAAAGTCTGTCTTTTTCTACCCCATTTTTGGCTTATTTTCATTCTCTATCTATCCTGGACAACAGGGAGGCAGTTTGTGAAGCTAACATACTGACAGTAGAGACCTGTGGTGGAATCAATAGCATGAGGCTACAAGACCATCTAACAAAACATCAAGCAGAAAGGTCTAGGCTGAGAGGAAGCAAGCAGGTAGGAAAAGCAATAGGACAGAAGACATCAGAGAAACTAAGACTAGAGATTCAAAGCCATGGAAATGTGTGGGTGGGGTCAGTCTTGATTTTTTTTCTAAGGCATTTGTAGTCATGAGGAGCGAGATGAGAGGAAGAGGGTAGGTAGGAAATAAGATCCTACATTCTGCTTCTGTAGTGCTCTTTGTCTGCCAGGCAAAGGAGATCTACATTCTTGAGGGACATGTCACCCTGGTTTTACTAGATGAGCAAGTAATAACTTACCTGGGGCAAGTTATTCAATTGCTGTATATCCCATATTGCTCATCTATTAAATGAGGATATTAATGGTAACCATATCATTGACTTGTTGGTAACTAATCCAATTAAGTGTAAAGGGCCAGGAAAAGTTCTAGGCCTTATAAAAACTGTAAGAAATACTAATTGTTATTGTAATTATTATACAAATTATGATGAGATCTTATGAACCATCTCTGTCCCACAGTAAAGTACATGCTGGTGCGTAAGTATTCTTCTACATTTGATTTACTATATATCTTCTTGAAAGTGCAAATACAGGGAAACCCCTTCCTAACATAGGAAATAGTATTGATCAGGCTTTAGATTTTATTCATAGTTAAGACGTTGTAAGCTTTCTAGGCCCATCCAAGCTACCCCCTCCCCTAACCTGGCAGATATTCTGACTTAGACTGACAGCCTAAGTAGCCAAACGCATCCATTCTGTCTTGATTTCATGCAGTATTCTTCTACATAACCAGATGGTACTGGTCACATGGAAATAGCAAAACTGTTTATGAATTGAGCCATACTTCAATACAGTGAGTGTCAACTTTTCAACATGTACTCAATTGTATCCTAATTCTCAATTTAAAAACTTTTTTTGCAGGGAAACAAAGGAAAACAAAAACAAAATAAAACAAACAAACCAAAAAACAAAAACATAACCAAACCAGAATCTGGATGGATTCTTCCACGCCATGGTAGAAATGAATTTAACAAGTATAACAAGCATGATTAATGAAATACATCTCATACAGTGACTCCTATACACGATATAAACATATTTTTAAAAAACCTGATTTAGAAAAGTAGAATGGAGATCAAAATTACAGTGCAAAAATGCCAAATGCAGGTAATTGAAGGATTATATAGAATTTTGTGTCATGTATGGCATTATACTTCTTTATGTGAATTTTGAAAGTGACATGGTAATGACAGGAAAACATTAGATTTTCAAATATTATTAACATCAATTTTTCAGTGTTTCATTAATCTTTGTTTGTTAAAGGAAAAATACTAAAAAATTGTGTGATCCCTTGGTTCAACATGTTTTATTTCTCTTATATGTATGAATTATATGTGCATAAATTTTTGTCTTCTCAAACAGCCTGACTTTTTGCTGTTCAAAATATATGTCATGTAAATATAATACACAGATAATCTAGACAGGTAAATATTTGTTTCACTAAAAGATCTAAAAGCAAATTACAAGGATCCAAACAAATTTATATACACTGGAAACCACCCCCCGTGCATATTTCTGGTCGAGAAATAGAGAAAGCCAAAGCTATGACTTCAACAAACCCAAAAAAGTCAGTATACTGCTTTAAAAACTTCACTAAGCATGTATCCTATTCACACACAAAACTACTTTTGATTATAATGAAAGAATCCTGTGTGCAAAGATTATAAAATCAAATCATATTCTGTGAAATCTTATGGAGGCTTTTATGTAAGTCTGAGTCATAAATTGCACCTGCATTTGAAATGGATTTTACCCATCATCTTAAGTACTCAGTTAAGTCAATGTGTGCATAATTATATTGGCAACTGCAGTACTACACTTAGAAAAAATATATATCTGTCAGAATTGTAATGGGAAAACAATTTGCAGAAGTATTCTGAGTTTGCTCTAAAGTACCACATCATATTTGCATGCATATTTCATTTTATTTTCCACTAAAAGTAAACCCATTATGAAATGTTATGACATTTTCTCCTCATATTGGTTATGTAGCTTGAGCACTGCAACATACATTTGCATAAAATGTTAAAGTTTTATAGTTTGGTACTTTTATTTTGAACATGTCAACAGTAAAACACAAGTCTAATTCTGAGGAAGGTATTAATATAAATCTAGGACATTACAGCAGTCTCATAAAAAGTACATTTAATTAATTTAAGGGCATGAAAATCCACATATTTTAATCAGGCATATCATCTATTCTGCTAGAAAGTCTTACCACTACATATTATTGGCTGTAACGGGGATTAGTAACATGGAAAGTAGGCCAATAAAAAATATACAAATTGTCTACTTACATCAATGGATAGATCATGGATAGACAAAAAATCAATAAGAAAACATCGGCATTAAATGACACATTAGACCAGATGGACTAAATAAATACGTAGAGAACATTCCAGCCACAACCAGTAGAATATACATTCTTTTCAAATACACATGAAACATTCTCCAGGATAGATCACATGCGAGCCTGCAAAAAAACACTCAATAAGTTTAAGAAAATTGAAATTATAACAAGCATCTTTTCCAACCACAATTTTATGAAACTAGAGATCAATTATAGGAAGAAAAATGGAAAAAAACACAAAATGAGGAGACAAACAAAAAATCAAAACATAACTTGAGATGAATCCCAAAATCTATGGGATACAGCAAGAGCAGTTCTAAGATGGAAGTACTCAGTTACTGACGTACCTCAAGAAACAAGAAAAATCTCAAATAAACAACCTAACTTTACAATTAAAGGAATTAGAAGAGAAAGAACAATGCCCAAAATTAGTAGAAGAAACGAAATAATAAAGATCAGAGTGAAAATAAACAAATAAAATAGAGACCAAAAAAAAAAAAAAAACCCAATACAAAAGATCAATGAAACTAAGAGTTGGGTTTTTGAAAAGATAAATAAAACTGATAAACCGTTAGCCAGACTCATCAAGAAAGAGAGGGCCCCAAAAAATAAAATTAGATATGAAAGAGGATGAGTTACAAGCAATATCATAGAAATACAATTGTAAGAGAATACTACAAACAATTATACACCAACAAATTGGACAACCTAGAAGAAATAGATAAATTCCTAGAAACATACAATGCTCCAAGACTGAACCAGGAAGAAATAGAATATCTGAACAAACTGATTAATTGTAATGAAATTTAATCAGTAATCAAACAACTCACAACAAATAAAAGTTCAGGACCAGACAGCTTCACATGAGAACTCTACCAAACGTTTAAAAACAAGTTAATACCTATACCTCTCAAACCACTCAAAAAATTAAAGAGAAGGGAACACTTCCAAACTCATTCTACAAGGCCATCATTACCCTGATATCAAACCAGATGAAGATACTACAAAAAGAAAATTACAGACCAATGTCCCAAATAAACATAGATGCAAAAATCCTCAATAAAATATTAGTGCACTAAATTCAACAATACATTAAAAAGATCATACCTCATTATCAAATGGGCTTTACCCCAGGGATGCAAAGATGATTCAATATCCACAAATCAATCAACATGATATATAACATTAACAAAACAAAGGATAAAAATATCATGATTATCTCAATAGATGCAGAAAAAACATTTGACAAAATTCAACATCTGTTCTTGATAAAAACTCTCAGCTAAGTTGTTATAGAGAGAACAATGCCTCAACATAATAAAGGCCATTTATGACAAACCACAGCTAACCTCATACTCAATGGTGAAAAGAGGAAAGCTTTTTCTCTAAGATCAGAAACAAGGAAGAATGCCCAGTCTCATCAATTTTATTCAACATAGTATTGGAAGTTCTAGCCACAACAATCATACAAGAAAAAATAAAATAAAATACATCCAAACTGGAAGGAAAGAAGTAAAGCTGTCATTATTTGCAAATGACATGATCCTATATATACAAAATTCTATAGACTCCACCAAACAATTATTAGAATTAAAAAATGAATTAAGTGAAGTTGCAGGATACAAAATTAATATACAGAACTCTGTTGCATTTTTAAACACTAATAACGAACTATCAAAAAAAGAAATCAAGAGAACAATCCCATTCACAACTGCATCAAAAAGAATAAAATACCTAGGAATAAATTTTAGCCAAAGAAGTGAAAAAAACTGTACTCTGAAAACTATAAGACATTTATATAAAGAAATTGAAGATGACACAAATAAATGCAAAGATATTCTGTGTTCATGGGTAGAAGAATTAATATTGTCAAATTGTCCATACCACCCAAAGCAACCTACAAATTCAATTCAATCTCTATCAAAATACCCATGGCATTTTTCACAGAAATAGAACAATAATTCTAAAATATGTATGGAAGCACAAAAGATCCCAAGTATCCAGGGCAATCTTGAGACAGAAGAACAAAGCCAGAGGTATCACACTCACTGACTTCAAACTATGCTACAAAGCTATAGTAATCAAAAGAGTATTACTGGCACATAAACACATAGATCAATGGAACAGAATAGAGAGCCTAGAAATAAACCAATGCACACATGGGCAATTAATCTATGGCAAAGGAGGCAAGAACATGCAATAGAAAAAAGACAGCTTCCTCAATAAATGGTGTTGGGAATACTTGACAGCTTTATGTAAAAGAACAGACCTAGACCATTTTCTCACACAATATACAAAAATCAACTCCAAATGGATTAAAAACTTAAATGCAAGACCTGAAACCATAAAACACCTGGAAGGAAACATAGGCAGTCCACTCTTTGACATCAATCATAGCAATATTTTTTGGATCTGCCTCATCAGGCAAGGGCAATGAAATTAAAAATAAACAAATGGGACCACATCAAGCTGAAAAGCTTTTGCACAGTAAAGAAAACCATGAACGAAATAAAAAGGCAACCTACTGAATGAGATAAGACACTTGCAAATGATATGTCTGACAAGGGGTTAATATTCAAAATATTTAAAGAATTCATACAATTCAATAGCAAAAAATGGGCAGAAAAACTGAATTTTTTTTTCAAAGAAGACATACATATGGCCAATGGTCACATGAAAACATGCTCAACATCACTAATCATCACGGAAATGCAAACCAAACTGCATGAGATATTATCTCACACCTGTCAGAATGGCTATTATCAAAGAGACAACAAATAAGTGTTGGTGAGTATGTGGAAAAAAGGAAACCCTCTCACACTGTTGGTAGGTATGTAAATTGGTACAGCAACTGTGGAAAACAGTATGTATGCTCCTCAAAAAATTAAAAATAGAACTACCATATGATCTGGCAATTTTACTCTTGGATATTTATCCAAAGAAAACAAAAACATTAATTCAAAAAGATAGGGCTTCCCTCGTAGCGCAGTGGTTGAGAGTTCACCTGCCGATGCTGGGGAGGAGGGTTCGTGCCCCAGTCTGGGAGGATCCCACGTGCTGCGGAGCAGCTGGGTCCATGAGCCATGGCCACTGAGCCTGCGTGTCCAGAGCCTGTGCTCCGCAAAGGGAGAGGCCACAGCAGTGAGAGGCCCGCGTACCGCAAAAAAAAAAAAAAAAAAAAAAAAAAGATATGTGCACCCCAATGTTCATAGCAGCGTTATTTACAGCAGTCAAGATATGGAAGCAACCTAAGTGCCCACTGATGGGTGAATGGATAAAGAAGATGTGATATACATACATTTATATTTATATTTATATATAAAACATAGAATATTACTCAGCCATTACAAAGAATGAAACCTTGCCATTTACAAGAACATGGACAGATCTAGAAGGTATTATGCTTGGTGAAATAAGTCAAACAGAGAAAGACAAATACTGTATTTTTTTCACTTATATGTGGAATCTAAAAACCAAATAAATAAACATTATAAAACAGAAATAAACTCACAAATACAGAGCACAAACTAGTGGTTTGCCAAAGAGGAGGGGGGGGTGGAGGAATGGGTGAAATAGGTGAAAGGGATTAAGAGGTACAAAATTCCAGTTATAAAAAATAAGTCACAAGGATATACTGTCAATAATATTATTTTTAAAAAGAGAGAAAACATACATATTAGAGTGCCCAGAGGAAAAATAAAGATGCACAATACAAAAGGAAGATTAATATACATAACAAGCTTTGTTGGTTGAAGGTGTACCAAGCTTAGATGGTATTTTACAGTGTTAAAAGTATATATTAAAAAAACAGGCTCAAAATCAGGAATCCAGGAATTCATTTCAAAATAATAGAAAATTAAAATGAAATAAAGTGGACAGAAAACAATTCTAAAAATAAATACATTAAAATAGAAAATACAAATAAAGAAAATGAACTAAGCCAAAGATGATGATCTGAAAACTCTAATAAGCTTGATAATTCACTGGCAATATCCATAAAGAAAATAGGAAAAAGGAAAAAATTTCCAAAATCAGGAATGAAAAAGTGGACACCAGTATAAAATAGACATAAGGTTACAAGAGGATATGGTGAAATAAATATTGTCTATGAATTTGAAATCTTATATGAAAGAGACAAATATCTACAAAGACTCAAGTTACTAAAACAAAAACATGAAGAAACAAAGTGTGAAGAATGTCATATCAAAGAATATCCTATATCAATGTATAATTCTACTTCAAAAAGTGAAGTCATTATTTAAACTCATCCTACAAAAAAAGCTCCAGGCCTAGATGGCTTTAGTGGTAAATGATTCTAGACTTTTAAGGAACAAATAACACTAATGTTGCAAATATTCATCCAGAGAATTAAACATGAGGCTCACTTTACAACTCTTTTTATGAAATTGGCACAACCTTGCTACCAAAACTTGACAAGGATATTTCAACAAAGAAAATTTTCAAACCAATGTGTTGCATGAACACGGATGCCAAAATCCTAAACAAAATATCAGTAAAATGAATCTAGTGAGATTAGTTAAAAAAAAAAAAAAAAAGACATTGAAACCAACTTCGGTTTATTCCAGGAATTAAATGTTAGTTATCATTCAAAGATCAGTTGTGATTCATCATATTAATAGGAGCAAGGAGAAAAATAAGCAATCATCACAATATATGTAAAAAGACAGTTGATACAATTTAACAATTTCTTAGGATAAAATGTTTTAAGCAAAGTAAGAGTAGACTAGAAGCATACTTTCTTTATCTGATTAAGGGTATCCACCAAGTCCTGCACATGATTGTGAAATGGTTAATGTTTTAACAAGAGATCAAGGATGTCTATTATCATGTTTCTAATGCAGCATTAGAGTAGAGCTCATAGTCAGTGTAAAAAGGCAAGAAACAATAAAAGATTCAAGTATTAGAAAGAAAGAAATAAAATTGTCATTTGTAGATGACACAATTGTGTATATAAACGTCTAAAATAAACAACTAACATGATTTATAATTAAATCAATCTCAATACAGATAGGTAGATAAAAATTTCATATACCAGGACCATTTCTAAAGTGAATATTAAATATATAATTTATAACAGCATTAAAACATCAAATGTCTAAGGGCAAATCTTACAACAACTTATATAAACTCTTGATACTAAAAATAATACATATAATTAGTGGAACTGAAGAGGACGTAAATAGATGGAGGTATGCATTATGTTTGTAGGTTTGAAAGTTCAGTTCCCAAATGGAGATTTAGAGTTAAAATAATTCCAACAATCAACTCAGAATAAATTTTCAGAAATAGATAATTCCTAGAGTGCATCTGGTAAGGTAAAGGCTTGGAATAGCCAAGATAATTTTGAAGAAAAAGGAAAAGGAGGGGGAAATTACTAGATGCTAAGGCTTACATTTAGAAGATGTAGTTTGATTGCAAGCATGCAACATAGAAAAATGGATCAAGGAGAGAACCACACATAAACTGACAACTGATTTTGAACAAGGGTGGTCCAGTAAAGCAGTGGAAAATTGATTATGTGTAGCTAGGATTACTGGATATAAATGTCCTCTCCAACTCTTACGTGACTCCACTACTTCAAACAACATACAAAAATCAATTGCAAGTAGATTGTAAATATAAATGTGAAAGGAAAGTCACTTAAGCCATTACATCAAGAGTGGCCAAGCTATGACATGCAGGCCAAAACCAGCTCACAACATGTTTCTGTATGGCCTGTGAGCTAAGAATGGATTTTATGTTTTGTAATGAAAACAGAACAAAACATAAAACAATAACATTTGGAGACCTTCAAGATGGTGGAAGAGTAAGATGTGATCACCTTCCTCCCCACAAATACATAAGAAATACAACTACATGTGTAACAACTCCTACAGAACACCTACTGAAGGCTGGCAGAAGACCTCAGACCTCCCAAAAGGCAAGAAACTCCCCACGTAACTGGGTAGGGCAAAAGAAAAAAGGAAAAACAGAGACAAAAGAATAGGGACGGGGCCTGCACCTCTGGGCGGGAGGTATGAAGGAGAAAAGGTTCCCACACACTAGAAGCCCCTTCGCGGGCGGAGACTGCAGGTGGCGGAGGGGGGAAGCTTTGGAGCCGCGGAGGAGAGAGCAGCCACAGGGGTTTGGAGGGCAAAGCGGAGAGATTCCCACACAGAGGATTGGTGCCGACCAGCACTCACCAGCCCGAGAGGCTTGTCTGCTCTCCCGCTGGGGCGGGCAGGAACTGGGAGCTGAAGCTTGGGCTTCGGAGGTCAGATCCCAGGGAGAGGACTGGGGTTGGCGGCGTGAACACAGCCTGAAGGGGGCTAGTGTGCCACAGCTAGCCGGAAGAGAGTCCGGGAAAAGTCTGGACCTGCCGAAGAGGCAAGAGACCATTGTTTCCTGGTGCACGAGGAGAGGGGATTAAAAGCGCCACTTAAAGGAGCTCCAGATAAGGGCGCAAGCCGCGGCTATCAGCGCGGACCCCAGAGACGGGCATGAGACGCTAAGGCTGCTGCTGCCACCACCAAGAAGCCTGTGTGCGAGCACAGGTCACTATCCCCACCGCCCCTCCCGGGAGCCTGTGCAGCCCGCCACTGCCAGGGTCCCGTGATCCAGGGACAACCTCCCTGGGAGAACACACAGCGCTCCTCATGGTGTTGCAATGTCACGCTGGCCTCCACCACTGCAGGCTCGCCCCACACTCCGTACCGCTCCATCCCCCCAGCCTGAGTGAGCCAGAGCCCCCGAATCAGCTGCTCCTTTAACCCCGTCCTGTCTGAAGAAGAACAGACACCCTCAGGCGACCTACACGCAGAGGTGGGGGCAAATCCAAAGCTGAACCCCAGGAGCTGTGCGAACAAAGAAGAAAAAGGGAAATCTCTCCTAGCAGCCTCAGGAGCAGCAGATTAAATCTCCACAGTCAGCGGAGCCTGTGCAGCCCGCCACTGCCAGGGTCCCGTGATCCAGGGACAACCTCCCTGGGAGAACACACAGCGCTCCTCATGGTGTTGCAATGTCACGCTGGCCTCCACCACTGCAGGCTCGCCCCACACTCCGTACCGCTCCATCCCCCCAGCCTGAGTGAGCCAGAGCCCCCGAATCAGCTGCTCCTTTAACCCCGTCCTGTCTGAAGAAGAACAGACACCCTCAGGCGACCTACACGCAGAGGTGGGGGCAAATCCAAAGCTGAACCCCAGGAGCTGTGCGAACAAAGAAGAAAAAGGGAAATCTCTCCTAGCAGCCTCAGGAGCAGCGGATTAAATCTCCAAAATCAACTTGATGTACCCTGCATCTGTAGAATACCTGAATAGACAAAGAATCATCCCAAAATTGAGGCAGTGGACTTTGGGAGCAACTATGTATATATATTTATATATAAATACATATATATGTAATTATGTATATATATACATACATATGTATATATATTCCTTTTTCTCTTTTTGTGACTGTGTATGTGTATGCTTTGGTGTATGATTTTGTCTGTATAGCTGTGGTTTTACCATTTGTCCTAGGGTTCTGTCTGTCCTTTTTAAAAAATTATTACTTTTTAATTTTTCTTAATAATTATTTTTTATTTTAATAACTTTATTTTATTTTATTTTTCTTTCTTTCTTTCTTTTTTTCTCCCGTTTCTTCTGAGACATGTGGATGACAGGGTCTTGGTGCTTCAGCCAGGTGTCAGGCCTGTGCCTCTGAGGTGGAAGAGCTGAGTTCCGGACAGTGGTCCACCAGAGACAGCCCAGCTCCACATAACATCTCAAATGGCAAAAGCTCTCCAAGAGATCTCAATCTCAACGTGAAGACCCAGCTCCACTCAATGATGAGCCAGCTACAGTGCTAGACACCCTATGCCAAACAACTAGCAAGACAGAAACACAACCCCACCCATGAGCAAAGAGGCTGCCTAAAATCATAATAAGGTCACAGACATGCCAAAACCCGCCACCAGATGTGGTCCTGCCCAGCAGAAAGACAATATCCAGCCTCACCCATCAGAACACAGCCACTAGTCCCCTCCACTAGGAAGTCTACACAACCCACTGAACCAAACTTAGCCAGTGGCGGCAGACACCAAAAACAACGGGAACTACAAACAAGCAGCCTGCGAAAAGGAGACCCCAAACACAGTAAGTTAAGCAAAATGAGAAGACAGAGAAACACACAGCAGATGAAGGAGCAAGTTAAAAACCCATCAGACCAAACAAACTAAGAGGAAATAGGCAGTTTACCTGAAAAAGAATTCAGAATAATGATAGTAAAGATGATCCAAAACCTTGGAAACAGAATGGAGAAAATACAAGAAACGTTTAACAAGGACCTAGAAGAACTAAAGAGCAAACAAACAATGATGAACAGCAAAGTAAATGAAATTAAAAATTCTCTAGAAGGAATCAATAGCAGAATAACTGAGGCAGAAGAATGAATAAGTGACCTGGAAGATAAAATAGTGGAAATAACTGCTGCAGAGAAAAATAAAGAAAAAAGAAATGAAATAATTGAGGACAGTCTCAGAGACTTCTGGGAAAACATTAAATGCAACAACATTTAAATTACAGGGGTCCTAGAAGAACAAGAGAGAAAGAGAGGGACTGAGAAAATATTTGAAGAGATTATAGTTGAAAACTTCCCTAATATGGGAAAGGAAATACTTAATCAAGTCCAGGAAGCTCAGAGAGTTCCATACAGGATAAATCCAAGGAGAAACATGCCAAGACACATATTAATCAAACTATCAAAAATTAAATACAAAGAAAACATATTAAAAGCAGCAAGGGAAAAACAACAAATAACATATAAGGGAATCCCCATAAGGTTAACAGCTGATCTTTCAGTAGAAACTCTGAAAGCCAGAAGGGAGTATCAGGACATATTTTAAGTGATGAAAGAGAAAAACCTACAAGCAAGATTACTCTAGCCAGCAAGGATCTCATTCAGTTCCAACAGAGAAATTAAAACCTTTACAGACAAGCAAAAGCTACAAGAATTCAGCATCACCAAACCACCTTTACAACAAATGCCAAAGGAACTTCTCTAGGCAGGAAACACAAAGGAAGGAAAAGACCTACAATAACAAAATTAAGAAAATTGTAATAGTAACATACATATGGATAATTACCTTAAATGGAAATGGATTAAATACTCCAAACAAAAGACACAGACTGGCTGAATGGATACAAAAACAAGACCCGTATATATACTGTCTACAAGAGACTCACTTCGGACACAGGGACACATACAGACTGAAAGTGAGGGGATGGAAAAAGATATTCCATGCTAAATGGAAATCAAAAGAAACTGGAGTAACAATTCTCATATCAGACAAAAGAGGCTTTAAAATAAATACTATTACAAGAGACAAAGAATGTCACTACATAATGATCAAGGGATTGAACCAAGAAGATATAACAATTGTAAATATTTATGCACCCAACCTAGGAACACCTCAATACATAAGGCAAATACTACAAGACATAAAAGGGGAAATCGAAAGTAGCACATTCATAGTAGGGGACATTAAATCCCACTTTCATCAATGGACAGATCATCCAAAATGAAAATAAATCAGGACACCACAAAATGATCAAGGAATCAATCCAAGAAGAAGATATAACAATTGTAAATATATATGCACCCACCATAGGAGCAACTCAATACACAAGGCAAATGCTAAAAGCCATAAAAGGGGAAAAAGTAACACAATCATAGTAGGGGACTTTAACACTCCACTTTCACCAATGGACAGATCATCCAAAATGAAAATAAATAAGGAAACACAAGCTTTAAATGATACATTAAACAAGACGGACTTAATTGATATTTATAGGACATTACATACCAAAAGAGTGGAACACACTTCCTTTTCAAGTGCTCATGGAACATTCTCCAGGATAGATCATATCTTGAGTCACAAATCAAGCCTTGGTAAATTTTAAAAAACTGAAATCATATCAAGTATATTTTCCGACCAGAACGGTATGAGACTAGATATCAATTACAGGAAAAAATCTGTAAAAAATACAAACACATGGAGACTAAACACTACACTACTTAAAAACCAACAGATAACTGAAAAAAAATCAAAGAGGAAATCAAAAAAGACCTAGAAACAAATGACAATGAAAACACAATGACCTATGGGATGCAGCAAAAGCAGGTATAAGAGGGAAGTTTACAGCAACACAATCCTACGTCAAAAAACAAGAAACATCTCAAATAAACAATGTAACCTTACACCTAAAGCAATTAGAGAAAGAAGAACAAAAACACCCCAAAGTTAGCAGAAGGAAAGAAATCATAAATATCAGATCAGAAATAAATGAAAAAGAAATGAAGAAAACGATTGCAAAGATCAATAAAACTAAAAGCTGGTTCTTTGAGAAGAAAAACAAAATTAATAAACCATTAGCCAGACTCATCAAGAAAAAAAGGGAGAAGACTCAAATCAATAGAATTAGAAATGAAAAAGGAGAAGTAACAACTGACACTGCAGAAATAAAAAGCATCATGAGAGATTACTATAAGCAACTGTATGCCAATATTATGGACAACCTGGAAGAAATGAACAAATTCTTAGCAAAGCACAGCCTTCTGAGACTGAACCAGGAAAAAACAGAAAATATAAACAGACCAATCACAAGCACTGACATTGAGACTGATTTAAAATCTTCCAACAAACAAAAGCCTAGGACCAGATGACTTCACAGGCGAATTCTATCAAACATTTAGAGAAGAGCTAACACCTATCCTTCTCAAACTCCTCGAAAATATAGCAGAGGGAGGAACACTCTCAAATTCATTCTACGAGGCCACCATCACCGTGATACCAAAATCAGACAAAGATGTCACAAAGAAAGAAAACTATAGGCCAATATCACTGATGAATACAGATGCAGAAATCCTCAATAAAATACTAGTAAACAGAATCGAACAGCACATTAAAAGGATCATACACCATGATCAAGTGGGGTTTATCCCAGGAATGCAAGTATTCTTCAATATAAGCAAATCAATCACTGTGATACACCATATTAACAAATTGAAGAATAAACACCATGTGATCATTTCAATAAATGCAGAAAAAGGTTTTGACAAAATTCAACACCCATTTATGATCAAAACCTTCCAGAAACTAGGCATAGAGGTAACTTACCTCAACATAATAAAGGCCATATACGACAAACTCACAGTCAACATTGTTCTCAATGGTGAAAAACTGAAACCATTTCCTCTGAGGTCAGGAACAAGACAAGGTTGCCCTCTCTCACCACTATTATTCAACATAGTTTTGGAAGTTTTAGCCACAGCAATCAAAGAAGA
>NC_041217.1:14106583-14108006 GCF_002837175.3 Physeter macrocephalus
TGAATTTGGTAAAGTAGCAGGATACAAAATTAATGCACAGAAATCTCTTACATTCCTATACACTAATGATGAAAAATCTGAAAGAGAAATTAAGGAAAGACTCCTATTTACCATTGCAACAAAAAGAATACCTAGGAATAAACCTACCTAAGGAGACAAAAGACCTGTATTCAGTAAACTATAAGACACTGATGAAAGTCATTAAAGATGATACAAACAGATGGAGAGATATACCATGTTCTTCGATTGGAAGAATCAACATTGTGAAAATGACTATACTACCTAAAGCAATCTACAAATTCAATGCAATCCCTATCGAACTACTAATGGCATTTTTCACAGAACTAGAACAAAAAATCACAATTAGGGCTTCCCCGGTGGCGCAACGGTTGAGAGTCCGCCAGCCAATGCAGGGGGCGCGCGTTCGTGCCCCAGTCTGGGAAGATCCCACATGCAGCGGAGCGGCTGGGCCCGTGAGCCATGGCCGCTGAGCCTGTGCATCCGGAGCCTGTGCTCCGCAACGGGAGAGGCCACGAGTCTGTGCTCTGCAACGGGAGAGGCCACAACAGTGAGAGGCCCGCGCGTACCGCAAAAAAAAAAAAAAAAAAAAGTCACAATTTGTATGGAAACACAAAAGACCCCGAATATGCAAAGCAATCTTGAGAAAGAAAAAGGGAGCTGGAGGAATCAGGCTCCTCGACTTCAGACTACACTACAAAGCTACAGTAATCAAGACAGTATCGTACTGGCACAAAAACAGAAATATAGATCAATGGAACAGGATAGAAAGCCCAGAGATAAACCCACGCACATATGGTCACCTTATCTTTGATAAAGGAGGCAGGATTATACAGTGGAGAAAAGACAGCCTCTTCAATAAGTGGCGCTGGGAAAACAGGACAGCTACATGTAAAAGAATGAAATTAGAACACTCCGTAACAGCATACACAAAGGTAAACTCAAAATTGATTAAAGACCTAAATGTAAGGCCAGACACTATAAAACTCTTCGAGGAAAACATAGGCAGAACACTCTATGACATAATTCACAGCAAGATCCTTTTTGACCCACCTCCTAGAGAAATGGAAATAAAAATAAAAATAAACAAATGGGACCCAATGAAACTTAAAAGGCTTTTGCACAGCAAAGGAAACCAGAAACAAGATGAAAAGAGAACCCTCAGAATGGGTGAACATATTTGCAAATGAAGCAATTGATAAAGGATTAATCTCCAAAATTTACAAGCAACTCATGCAGCTCAATATCAGAAAAACAAACAACCCAATCCAAAAATGGGCAGAAGACCTAAATAGACATTTCTCCAAAGAAGATATACAGATTGCCAACAAACACATGAAAGAATGCACAACATCATTAATCATTAGAGAAATGCAAATCAAAACCACAATGAGATATCATCTCA
>NC_041217.1:14108253-14205392 GCF_002837175.3 Physeter macrocephalus
TAAAAAGAAACAAAATTGAGTTATTTGTAGTGAGGTGGATGGACCTAGAGTCTGTCATACAGAGTGAAATAAGTCAGAAAGAGAAAAACAAATACTGTATGCTAACACATATATATGGAATCTAAAAAAAAAATGGTTCTGAAGAATCTAGGGGCAGAACAGGAATAAAGACGCAGACCTACTAGAGAGTGGACTTGAGGACATGGGGAGGGGGAAAGGTAAGCTGGGACGAAGTGAGAGAGTGGCACTGACATATATACACTACGAAATGTAAAATAGATAGCTAGTGGGCAGCAGCCACATAGCACAGGGAGATCAGCTCTGTGCTTTGCAACTACCTAGAGGGGTGGGATATGGAGGGTGGGAGGGAGATGCAAGGGGGAGGAGATGTGGGGATTTATGTATATGTATAGCCAATTCACTTTGTAATAAAGTATTAAGTAACACACCATTGTAAAGCAATTATACTCCAATAAAGACGTTAAAAAAAAAGGATAGCATTTCATGATATGTGAAAATTAAACTAAATTCAAATTTCCAGTTTCTATAAATAATGACTTTTTGGAACATATCCCCATTCGTTAATTTAAGTATTTTTTATGGCTGCTTTTTTGGTACAACAGTAATATAGAGTAGGTCCTAGAGAGACCATGTAGCCTGCAAATCAAAATCATTTACTATCTGGATCTCTACAGAATGTGTTCAGCAACCTCTGCAGTAGAGGATACTGTATGAAAATAATTGTTACCTTTTCCTGAGGAAAATTTATTAAATAGGAAATAGGAATCACTAACCAAAAAAAGAAAAGATGGATAAATCAGTCCATATTAAATTAACAATTTCTGTTAATCAAAAGATCTTAAAAAGAACGAACAGACAAACTGCACAGTTTGAGAAGGTATTTGCAGCACGTTATTGAAAAAGGCTTAATAATCAGAATATATATAAAGAACATTCACAAAAAAAAAAACTAACAACGGAAAGAGATACAAATGGGCAAACTTAAAATGGGCAGGCACTTAAAATGGATGATATTCATATGGCAAATAAACATATGAAAAGGTGTTCAATCACACAAGATATCAGGAGAAAAAATCAAATTATTATAACAATGAAATAATACAGCAAATACATAAAATGACTAAGTCAGAGGGCTGACAGCAATTATTGCCAAGAATAAACAAAAATAAAAAATTAGATCTGTTACACATTCCTGTTGCGAAGATAAATTTGTACAATCTCTTTGAAAAACTTTTTATGGTATCTGCTAAAGTTGAAAACACACATAACCCACCCATTATCCAGTAAATCCACTCCTAAATACATATACCAAACAAAAGTAGAAAAAGAATCTACACAACTGTGTTATATATAATATTATCAACTTGGGAACAACTCAAATGTCCACCAGCTGGATATTCAATAAATAGGTTCTGGGTAATCACACGATGGAATACCAAGCAGAAGTGAAAATAAATGAACTACTGCTTCATGTGATAACCTGAATAAGTCGAATGGGTGTAATACTGAATGAAAGAAACCAGACACAAAAGGGTGCATTCTGTATCATTTCATCTACACAAATTCCAAACACTGGCAAAACTAATCATTTTAGTGGTTAGATTTAGAGATATGAGAAGGAGTGGTGGTTGGGAGAAGAAAAGAGGGTGACCTGTAGTGTCCTCTTGGTATTGCATTTTTTGACCTACCTTGCCATTACTCGAATTCATGATTCATATGCTGTTCTGTTTATTTTTAAAGATAAAAAGATAAAATTTCATGAGGGAATTTTCATGGTGTTTATTTGAATTAGACAACTTTTCCCATTCTTGATACTGGTTGTATATTTTCTCTTTTTATCTCGATCAGTCTCATTAGAGATTTGTCCATTTTATTGCTTTTTACAAAGAAACTGCTTTTGGTTTCATGAATTTCCCCAATTATTTTTCTGTTTTCAATTTGACTGGTTCCTGTTTTCGTTTTTATTATGTCTTTCCTTCAATACCTTTGGGTTTAATTAGTTTAATTTTAAAATTTAATTAGCTTAATTTTATTATTTTTTTCTTAAGATGGAATCATGGATCGTTAATTTAAGTCCCTTCTATTTTTCTAATATAAGCATTGAATGCTGTCAATTCCTTCTAAGCACTGCATCCCACACGTTCTAGCAGGTTGTATTTTTATTTTCATTCAATTCAAAATATTTTCTAATTTCTCTTTGACTTCTCCATGCCTGCAACAGTGAGGGAAGCTCTCTTCAGCCTCCTTTCTGCCTCCCATCTTTCTCATGGGGACCCTAATAGAAGTTCGTAGAAGAGAATTTGCTAAAAGGCACACATTTCACTGTGTCTGTGTCTCCCAGGGCTTCTATGCTATTACGCTAACCCACAACTGACTTGAACAATTATTTAAGATGTTGGAAGATTATTCCTGACCTTTGTATGTTAGACACATCCTTCCTATTACCACTTACAGGTGAGAAATTCTACTTGTCTTGCCTCTGGGAGAAGGGGGTCCCTTTTTATGTTTCTGGCTAATGGTTTGCCCAGCAACCTAAGCTCTCTAATGGATTTGAGAAAAGTTAGTATCTTGTAATTTATCTGGTTTTCTCTTTCTTAGGATAAAATTATATTTCTAGCTTTTTATATCTTAGAAGTGGGATCTCAGAATAAGAATTTAAATAAGGCAAAATAAAAATTCTCAAAGTCCTGAGGAAGTGTATTTGAAACATGAATCGGAAATATAGTAATAGAAAGAACAACTACCAATATTTGACGTAAAAAATATAAATGTTGAAGTAGTATTTGTTAGGTTTGAATAGCAGAAAAATACTGTTTAAGACTAACTTGTAAACAGGAGATTTGAAATGTTGAATTCTAGAACCGGATATAAAATAGGAATAAAGACAAGTAAAGGTTAAGAGAAAATTTAGGCGATTTGGAGGATAGAAACAGAAATATCAATGTTGGTCTAAGAATAAATCCAGAAGACAGAAAAGAATATACTGAGGAAAGAATATGTTTTTAAAATTACCATAATCAATTAGAATTACAGAAGATATAAAATTCTGATTGAAAGTGTACTTAATATGACCACAAAAACAACAAAGGAAAACACACCAAGACACATATATACATACACACACCATGGTAAAATTTAAAGATGTTAAAGAAAGAGAAAACAACAGCTAATTTTTTCAGAAAGTGAAGAAAGACCCTCTACATGAAAGTAGGAATCATACAGACATCAGATTTCTCAATAGCAATAAGAAATGAAAAAAATGCAGTGCTTTTTTCCAAAGAGTATGGGAGTTTATTGAAGTTTTCCATTTCATATATGATGATGTGGTAGTAAGAATAATGACCCCCTCACCCTGAAATGGCCATTCCCTAATCCCTGGAATTTATGAGTTTATTACATCATGATGCAAATTAAATTTGCAGATATTTTTAAGAACATTGAGATGGGTATACGGATCATCCACGTTGGCTCAATCTAATCACATACATCCTTAAAAGTGGAAAAGGCAGGCAGAAAGGTGGGTCATAGAGGCGCAATGTGATAGGACCCTCTGCATTGCTGGTTTTGAACATGGAAGAAGGCGGCCATGAGCTGAGGAATGGTGGCCACTAGAAGGTGGAATAGCCCTCATCTTTCAGCAAGCAAGAAAATAGGGACCTTGATTCTACAAACAAAGGGACTGAATTCTGCCAATAACCAAAAAGAGCAGAAAATGAATTCTCTTCTATCAGAAACAGGTTCCCTCCTTTCTAGAGCCTCCAGAAAGGAATGCGGCTTGCCAACACCCTGATTTTAGTCCAGTGAGACCTGTATGTATTGTATTTTTGATCTTAAAAACTGTAAGATAGGAAATTTGGGTTGTTTTAAGCCACTCTGTTTATGGTAATTTGTTATCACAGCAATAGAAAACAATTTTGTTCTGTTTTGCATTGTGTCAACCTCTACCATCACTTTTTAAAAAAAATTTTATTACAGAGGTGATTTACAATGTTGTGTTAGTTTCAGGTGTACAGCAAAGTGATTCAGTTTTACAATATAATTATATGCATTCTTTTTCAGATTCTTTTCCCATATAAGTCATTACAGAAGAGTTCCCTCTACCATCACTTTTAATGCATTCTCAATTTTAAAACTTTATCTAAGGAAGAGTCTAACTATATTATATATGTATATATATGAATTCATAATTTCATATTTCATGCACTACTTTTCAAATGTTTAAAATTTGTTTTTTAAATATTTCTCATGCAGTATCTACATTTATTTGGGAGTGCTCTCAGGATTAACACCTGTGGGGGGAAGGAAAGAAAACAGGATCAGCCAAAGGGAAAAGCTGGACTGCAATGCAGTCACAGCAAGATGACAGCCCACCCCAAGGGGAGCTCTGAGGCTGGGCTTGGGCTTCAGAGTTGCCAGAGTTGGGCCAAGGAGGCCAAATATCTATACCCGTGAAGAGACCAGCCTGTAGAAAAGAGCTGGCCATCCTGGGGTGATTTTTTTAAAAGTCGACTTTCGACCTGGCCGTTTTTAAGTATCTTGTCTACTATTGTCTACTGTTATTTTCTACCCTAGCTTAAAAATGACTGGGTCTTGAAGCTGGCTGGCAGTTTCAGGAGGGTTGTGGGGATTTCTGTGATTCTGAGGGGACTTGGTGTCCAGTTTGTCAGCCATATCAGGGGAGACTGGGCCAAGTAATATCTAGTATATAAGAAATCACCACCTACATCCTCATTTTCTGATTCTACATGCTTTTCCCCACCCACTTTTATGATTAAGCACAAGAGAATACATGCATGTTGGTAGCCTCAAGAGTCTATGAGTCACAATGACATTTCACATTATTTATACCCCAAAGCAGAAGAAAGATGAACAAAATTACTCTTATCTTCTCAAGAGACAAATGATCACATTGCAGATAGGCCTCTATGTTGACTCTGGAAGTATGTGTTTACATTTCCTGGGGTTATAAGGTCCATGATCATTATAAATGGGAGACTGTGATTATTACATAGTACCCAGAGAAAACAAGTTACATTCTGAAAAGGTTATGTTTTCAAGAAGACTCAAGAGAGAAAGTAAAGGCAGCTGCCTCTTTCCCCTTTATAAGCAAATTCATTTTTTAAAAATTAATTTTTATGAAATCTTTGGAGATCTGATTCTTCTTTTGTTGCTACTCCTTATTCTCATGGTAGCTCATTTTCTTCCTTTTTTAAGTTAAATTGAGATTGTGAGCTTATAACTGGCTGATTTTAAACAGTAGAAATCATGAATGACCTGGCTGGCAAATGTGACTCTCCAGAAAATGATTTGTATAAGCTTTTCCTAAGTGTCCTGGAAAACTAGGCACCATCAAACTGGCTCCAGTCTTTTCTGAATGTTTCTATTTGGAGTTCCCCAAATTTGGTTAAAAATGATTGAGAAGGAAACTTCTTTTCCTGTTTCCACACATACACAACATATCATTTTCCTTGTTGATATTTTTACTATAGGAAGAAGGTGTTTGCTAACCCACTCTTTCACTGATGCTATAGTTCGTTGAAGGTCTCAACACTGTGTTTGTGGGGGGATAAATCTGAGCTTCAACAGCCTGCCTTACTTAGGCCCAAGGCTGGATCTCCTATTCTGTATATGGATGTTAAAATCTGGTACTTGCACAATACTCTAGGTCATTTACGCATTTTACAGCATTTACAGGTTCAGTTTTCGCAAACTTAAATTCTCTTCTTTTCTCCCTTTCTCCCTCCCGCCCTCCCTCTTTCTCTTTTTTCTTTCCTTCTGTCCTTCTTTCCTTTATTCTTTCTTTTTCATTCTTTTTTCTTCCTTCCTTCCTTTCTTTCTTTCTTTCCTCTCTCTGTCATTGTTTCCTTTTTTTCTGCACCCATGAATTTCCTTTTCGTTTTGTAAATATAGATTTTTATTTTAAAATAGAGTGGTAATTTATCCAGCAATTCTAGATTTTATAAAAGGGGAACATTTATTACATGCTCATAAGTCATCTTGATCCTATATACTTTGGAATATTTTCTTTCTTTTTTTCCTCGTTCTTCTCTCCAGACACATCAATTGTGATATATATATATGTGTAAATATATATATGTATATATATATATAAAATCACTCTTCTCTGTTTGAAATCACTTCTTTTATAGTTGTAGAAAATTTCCCTCACCCTTATCAAATTGTGGAAATGAGAACAAATGGCAATTGAATCAATGAATACTTATTGCCTATAATTCTAAGTATAAACTTACAAACTTTCTTGAGTCTCCCTAGAACCAACTTTAAGAAGTCTATAATGTAGATAAAACAATGTCCCATTTCTCAAATTTTGTGCCAGTGTGGGTATCAAAACAAAACAAAATGTATTTGCCTATAATAATTTTACAAGTTTATTTATTATCACCATCCTAGAAATATGTACAGAATTATTTTGAAAAAATATAAATAAATGTTCATTTCATCAATAGAGAGTAAAGTGTGTGAAGGGTGTGTGAATGTGTGTGTGTGTGTGTGTGTGTGTGTGTGTGTGCGTGTGTGTGTGTGTGTTGGACATAAAGGACTGATAACCAGGGTTTCCTGACTTGGTAAAAGAAAATTAAGAGTGAACTTAGTAGAAATGGGAGAGTTGAAATGAGCTAGGACAACAGTGACAATACATAAACACTGATATAAAAGGAGCACATGTATCATCTGGTAGGTACTTTCATAACTAATGTTACTGTTATGTTTACTAATATAAAAGAATACATTTTGCATCTTGTCTTCTTCCCAGGAAGTTATAATATCTAAGAACTATTGCCTCATTTACAGTATAATAAATTTCTCAACCTAAGGCTCCTGTTACATAAAATTCAATTTTAACTTGAGGAACAAGTCAGAAATCCAGTTTGGACCCTGTTTCATCAAACTCTGCATCTGCTCAGAAAAGGTATAATGCTGATCTGTGTCCAATCTGATTCTTTATTAAAGTTTATTCCCACTTTCCTTCTGTAAAATCAGGCTCCTTGCTTTGCTGGGCAGGGAACTATAATACTACAACTCTCTTCTTCCATTCTATTTCAGCTGCAAAAGTTTGACTGTAAAACTGAATGAAATTTTTGAACAACACCTTCAGAAAAATTCAATGTACAATATCATCAGTTAATAAGACACGCCAAGATTTTTTTTAAGTTAAATTGATAGATGAATTATTCACTGAGTGCACTTAATATGATGACACTTATAAGTAGTACTGCTTTACTCACCACACACCCACTGAAAGTCCTTGTTTTTATCTCATACACTTGTTTAATTGCTAGAGATATGGATATGAAAAAGATAATTTAAGTTACCTGTGATTTAGTGATATAACAGAAGCATCAGCAGGGAACACAGGAAGGGTGAAAATGGGTCCAGGGGGACACAAAGTTGCCGCAGTCAGAAAATGGCAGGTAGTGAGGATTTATTTCATGCTTGTTCTATACCAGATAACTTGCTAAGGACTGAGAAAATGTGGTAGTTGCCAGAGAAATGGAAACTGACCTTATTCACTATTTTAATACAAGCCTCTGTAAACTATTAGTGGTATATGATCATACCAAACAAAATGTTTATAAGAATATGTTTCCAATTTCACACTGTAAATATAATTTTTTAATAAAAATATTTATGTATAGATATTGGTAGTTTACTAATTTTAATATATAACTTTTGGCTTTCCACAAAGTGTTAAACCTGGTAAACAATTTTGTGATATATTATTCTCCCAGGAGCACTCTGTTATAATTCAGATTGGTAATATATATAGCACATACTTAATAAACACTATGCACATATATATACTATGTACATATATATTATGTGTGTACAATTATATATATCCAACCACAGTGATATGATTATACATATATAACATATATACAAAAACTTTACTTATATATATAAAATCTTACAGTTTAGCTTATGCTATCACTGGGGCATGCTTGTCATTTAAACATGTTATCTTCTTTGTCAATGTGTGTTAACAAATAACTTATCACAGATAACAGAGGCAAATATCAGGTTTACAGTAAAGACTACTTTCACTAAGTGTAGCATGTGACACACAGTGGGAGTTGAAATATGATTGGCTGATACTCATCAGGATTCAGATTTAGTAAAGGAAAAGTAAGAATGAATTAGTAGAAATGGGAAGGGTTAAAAATAAGCTAGAACCAGAAAATGGTAACAGGAACATACACATTGATAATTACCTTAAATGTAAATGGATTAAATCCTCCAACCAAAAGACACAGACTGGCTGAACGGAAAAAAAAAACAAGACCCGTATATATGGGGTCTACAAGAGACCCACTTCAGACCTAGGGACACGTACAGACTGAAAGTGAGGGGATAAAAAAAGATATCCCACGCAAATGGAAATAGGGTCTACAAGAGACCCACTTCAGACCTAGGGACACGTACAGACTGAAAGTGAGGGGATAAAAAAAGATATCCCACGCAAATGGAAATAGAAAGAAAGCTGGAGTAGCAATACTCATATCAGACAAACTAGACTTCAAAATAATGACTGTCACAAGAGACAAGGAGGACACTACATAATGATCAAGGGATCAATCCAAGAAAAGATATAACAATTATAAATATATATGCTCCCAACATAGGAGCACCCCAATACATAAGGCAACTGTTAACAGCTCTAAAAGAGGAAATCGACAGTAATGCAATAATAGTGGGGGACTTTAACACTCCACTTACAACAATGGATAGATCATCCAGAAAGGAAATTAATAAGAAACACAAGACTTGAATGACACATTAGATGAGGTAGATTTAATTGATATTTACAGGACATTCCACCCAAAAGCTGCAGAATAAACTTTCTTCTCAAGTGCAAACGAAAAATTCTCCAGGATAGATCACACCTTAGTTCACAAATCAAGCCTCGGAAAATTTAAGAAAACTGAAATCATATCAAGCATATTTTCTGACCACAATGCTATGAGATTAGAAATCAATTACAGGAGAAAAAATGTAAAAAAACACAAACACATGGAGGCTAAACAATATGCTACTAAATAACCAAGAGACCATTGAAGAAATCAAAGAAGAAATCAAAAAATACCTAGAGACAACTGACAATAAAAACACAACAGCCCAAAACCTATGGGATGCAGCAAAATCAGTTCTAAAAGGGAAGTTTATAGCAATACAAGCCTATCTCAAGATACAAGAAATATCCCAAATAAACAATCTAACCTTTACCTAAAGGAACTAGAGAAAGAAGAAGGAAAAAAACCCAAAGTGAGTAGAAGGAAAGGAAACATAAAGATCAGAGCAGAAATAAATGAAATAGAAACAAAGGAAACAATAGCAAAGATCAATGAAACTAAAAGTTGGTTCTTTGAGAAGATACACAAAATTGATAAAAATTTAGCCAGACTCATAAAGAAAAAAGGGAGAGGACTCAAATCAATAAAATTAGAAATGAAAAAGGAGAAGTGACAAATGATACTGCAGATATACAAAGGATCATAAGAGACTACTACAAGCAACTCTATGCCAATAAAATGGACAACCTGGAAGAAATGGACAAATCCTTAGAAAGGTACAACCTTCCAAGACTGAAACAGGAAGAAACAGAAAATATGAACAGACCAATCACAAGTAATGAAATTGAAACTGTGATTAAACATATTCCAACAAACAAAAGTCCAGGACCAGATGGCTTTACAGGTGAATTCTATCAAACATTTAGAGAAGAGCTAACACCTATCCATCTCAAACTCTTCCAAAAAATTGCAGAGGAAGGAACACTCTCAAACTTACTCTATGAGGCCACCATCACCCTGATGCCAAAACCAGATGAAGATATCACACACAGAAAAAGAAAATTACAGGCCAATATCAATGATGAACATAGACCCCCAAATCCTCAAAAAAATACTAGCAAACCCAATCCAACAGTACCATGGATTATGCACCATGGTCAAGTGGAATTTATCCCAGGGATGCCAGGATTCTTCAGTATATGCAAATCAATCAATGATACACCATATTAACAAACTGAAGAATAATAACCATATGACCATCTCAGTAGATGCAGAAAAAGCTTTTGACCAAATTCAACACCCAGTTATAATAAAAACTCTCCAGAAAGTGGGCATAGAGTGAACTTACCTCAACATAATAAAGGTCATATATAACAAACCCACAGCAAATATTCTCAATGGTGAAACACTGAAAGAATTTCCTCTAAAATCAGGAGCAACACAAGGGTGACCACTCTCTCTGCTATTATTCAATACAGTTTTGAAAGTCCTGGCCACAGCAATCAGAGAAAAAAAAGAAATAAAAGTAATCCAAACTGGGAAAGAAGAAGTAAAACTGTCACTGTTTGAAGATGACATGATACTCTACATAGAAAATCCTAAAGATGCCACCAGAAAACTACTAGAGCTAATCAATGAATACGGTTAAGTTGCAGGATGCAAAATAAATGCACAGAAATCTCTTGCATTCCTATACACTAGCAATGAAAGATCAGAAAGAGAAATTAAGGAAACAATCCCATTCACCATTGCAACAAAAAAAATAAAATACCTATGAATAAATCTACCTACGGAGGTAAAAGAACTGTACTCAGAAAACTATAAGATACTGATGAAAGAAATCAAAGATGACACAAACAGATGGAGAGATATACCATGTTCTTGGATTGGAAGAATCAATATTGTGAAAATGATTATACTACCCAAAGCAATCTACAGATTCAATGCAATCCCTATCAAATTACCAATGGCATTTTTCACAGAACTAGAACAAAAAAAATCACAAAATTTGTGTGGGGACACAAAGATCCCGAATAGCCAGACCAATCTTGAAAAAGAAAAATGGAGCTGGAGGAATCAGGCTCCCTGACTTCTGACTATACTACAAAGCTACAGTAATCAAGACAATATGGTATAGGCACAAAAACAGAAATATAGATCAGTGGAACAGGATAGAAAGCCCAGAGATAAGTAAACAAATGGGACCTAATGAAACTTAAAAGCTTTTGCATAGCAAAGGAAACCATAAAAAAGATGAAAAGACAACACTCGGGATGGGAGAAAGCATTTGAAAATGAAGGAACTGACAAAGGATTAATCTCCAAAATATACACACAGTTCATGAAGCTCAATATTAAAAAAAACAACCCAATCCAAAAATGGGCAGAAGACCTAAATAGACATTTCTCCAAAGAAGACATACAGATGGACAAGAGGCACATGAAAAAGCTGCTCAGCATAACTAAGTATTAGAGAAATGTAAATCAAAACTACAATGAAGTATCACCTCACAACAGTTAGAATGGACATAATCAGAAAATCTACAAACAACAAATGCTGGAGAGGGTTTGGAGAAAATGGAACCCTCTTGCATTGTTGGTGGGAATGCAAACTGATTCAGCCACTATGGAGAACAATACGGAGGTTCCTTAAAACACTAAAAGTAGAATTACCATATGACCCAGCAATCCCACTATTGGGCATATACGCAGAGAAACCCATAATTCAAAAAGACACATGCACCCCAATGTTCATTGCAGCACTATTTACAATAGCCAGGACATGGAAGCAACCTAAAAGTCCATCAATAGAGGAATGAATAAAGAGGATATGGTACGTATAAAAAGGAATGAAACTAGGTCACTTGTAGAGACGTGGATGTACCTAGAGACTGTTATACAGAGTAAAGTAAGTCAGAAAGAGAAAAACAAGTATTGTATATTAACGCATATATGTGGAATCTGAAAAAATTGGTATAGACGATCTTATTTACAAAGCAGAAATAGAGACACAGATGTAGAGAACATATGTATGGATACCAAGGGGGAAAGAGGGCGGTGGGAAGAATTGGGAGATTGGGGTTGACATATATACACTACTGATGCTATATATAAAATAGATAACTAATGAGAACCTACTGTATAGCACAGAGAACTCTACTCAGTGCTCTGTGGTAACCTAAATGGGAAGGAAATCCAAAAAAGAGGGGATAAATGTATACGCATAGCTGAGTCACTTTCCTGTACAGTAGAAACTAACCCAACATTGTGAAGCAACTACACTACAATAAAAATTTAAAACAAAAGAAAAAAAAAGCTAGGACCATAGTGACAACCCATAAACATTGGTATAGGGATAAAAGGGGCATGTACCTCTGGTAGCTAATTTTATTGTTACATTTACGAACATAAAAGAACATCTTTTGGAGCATCCCTTCATACTAAGGAAGTTATAATATCTAAAAATGATTGTCTTGTCACCTCCCACTATGAGGACAGTAACCTGGAGACTTCTTCCCCTCTCCCTACCCACCCCTTCACCCCCAGACTTTGAAAGATATACCTATCCAAACTGAACTGCAATACCATCTCCCACAATGAAATCAGGACACTTGTGGTCAGAAGGGGCTGAAGTTACTGTTCGGGGGGAATCTTATTAGCCCTTCAAGGTCTTCAACTTTAACTGTCATAGAGTTATACCTAATATTTGTTTAATTTCCTTTATATCTGTGACTATACATATTGTATATGTATACATATAAAGATTTATACCTGGACTCTCCTTTAGTGGCAGACTAAAAAATTATCGAACTATTAATTTGGAATTTTTAAAGAAACTATTTTGGATATAGGCCTTCTTCCTATCATTTCTTAGTTTTCTGCTTTATTTATTTCAGCTTTTATGTTTATTAACTTCCTTCTCCTGCATTCTTTTGGCTACTTTTAAAATTCTCCATCCTAAAATGAACATCAGGTTACATTTCTTGAGAGGGGCACTAAAGAATTTTCTTTCTTAATAATGAAGATATGTAGCTTTAGCATCTCTTGGTCCTTCTGTGTCTCACATATTTTATATACACACTTTATTTAGAGATTATACCATTCGACTCTAGGTTTTGTCTTTGATGCAATATTGCCTAGGGATTTTTTTTAAATTTCCAAATAAAATTTAATTTTTGGCTAACTTTCCAATTTTATTTTTCTGATCTTTATTGGATTATGATCATGGGATGTGGGCTTTCATATCTTGACTTTTTAAATTGGTTTAATTATCTTTGTGGTCAAGTATATAATTGATTTTGGTAGAAACTTCATCATCATAAAGTAATGTATACCTCATTTTGAAATATATCTATATCTAATTAAATGTGCTGCTCTTATCTTTTCTACTGATTTTCTCCAAATCTGAGATTTATTCAGATTTATATTTATCCCATTTTCTAGTTGCACATTTTTGCTTACAAAACTAGCAGACTGACTGAAAAATATTGTTTTTCATTAATGTAACAGTAATGTAAATTCTGATTTTATGCAATTGAATATTTCTCATTTATTTTGTCATCTTATCATTTTCCTATATACACACATTTATATTTTTACTTGCTACTCAACCTAATTTTTTCTCATTCTGTGGTCTTTTTCTGATTTATTGAGTGATTATTTGGTTTGAGTCTTTACTTCAGTACTTTCCTCAGATAAGATAGAGTGATATTCTAGCTCACTCTTGCCATATTCATAAATATCTTTCATTTATCTATAGAAATGAATGACATCTGGGGTAAATATAAAACAGGTACCGATTTAGTCTTTCCTCAACTCAAATAAATATTCTTCTTCTATTATTTATTGTTTCCTCGCTACCATCTAATTTTTTTTTTCTTCTGGAACTCCTATCATTCAATAGCCTCTACCCTAAGGCTCTCCTGATTTTCATAGTTTTGTTTGATTGGTCTATGATAAAGTTTTTTCTCATTTTCCCAAACTACCAACTTTGCAGTGACTGTCCTGTCTTGCATTTTTGTCTCATTTTTTTAAACTGCTCTTATTATTATTTTATTTATTTATTTATTTATTTTTATGTTTAGGTAGCTCTGTCTCCTCCATTGGCTCTGTTGCGTTGAATTCTCTTTTATTCTTTCTTCCTGTCTCACTTCAGGTGTTCTATTATTTCTTTGTCTGTTGTTTGAGGTCAGGGTCTAGGTGTAAGTGGTAAGTTCTAATAGATCTGTGAGTGATATTAGGAAAAGCATTCTCTGCAGTGTGCATGGCTTAAAGTAGCTGACCAGCATTCAGTCTCCCATACCAGCAGAGGTAGGCTGTTTGCCCAGTCTCTAAATTTTGAAAGTAGAGAAAACAGCTCATCTTTTTAGCTCCTCCTGGATGCTTGGGACCAGAGGGACCAGGTACTTTCAAAGGGGCTGATGTCAACCTTCCTATTGAAAGGTCTACAGATCTCTGTGAACTGAGATCTTCCCTGAGTGCCCTATGTTCTCATCCCCACATTACAGCAAGCTGACCACGTGTCCAGCCTCTCCAATGACTGATTCACCAGAGAGAAATCCCATACCTCCCCCTCAGTTTGGATGTGCAGAATATCCCAGGCCTGATTCATACCAATCTACTTGCTGACCCCAGCAGTAGCCGGTCCAGAGAGGAAAATTTGTTGCAGTTGATAGCAGAGCAGAAACCAAGTCATTTTTCCCTTATACAGTTCCACAAAGCAGAGCATCATTTCCTAGTTCATTAGAAATAAAACTTTCTTACACAATCACAACTTTAACTTTAAAAAACAAGAAATGCATTAGCATCTTTATTACAAATGTAATTGGTTTTCTTTTATTTTTCTTCATAGGGATAGGGTCACTAACTAAAATATACCACTGTAAAATCTGCAATTTAAATTTCATTTCATGCTGCATTGTAGAAATAGTTTACATAAATAGTGTCCATTAATCATTTAAAACAAAGGTTAAATGTAAATTAGGATCCTGTTATATATTTCTATGATTATTTACGGTTTTCTGGTAAAGTTTTATTTTTCTGAGGGTGAATAAATTAATCTTTTTGAAAGTAAAATATCTTTAAACTAAAATTGATAACTTCCAGAAATCAGTTGACTTGAAGAAAGTGCCATATCATCACAAACAGCATTTGAAGTTAAAAAACATGCTAGCTCTCAGTCACGATTTTAATTATGTCATAATTTAATCATTAAATCTCTTTCTTTAGGAGCCATATCTGCTATATTAAGTAAGTACATTGAATACAATTTTGAGAAAAATGATATTCTGGTGGCTGTGATTTTTTGAAGAGAGTCAGAATACTGGTTTGATGATTCTTCAGTTTATTCAACAAAAGAAGGTAGTAAAAGGAATAACATTAGTATAAGTTAGTAAAGACTATCTAGTTTAAGCTGCATTGCCAAAGGGACAAAATATCTGGATACTTTGTTTCAGTGGTTTCTATAAATTTTTATCCTTTTATTTTATTATTATTTATTATTATTTAGGAAATACCAAAGTAATTGACCTACATTTCACTCGTCATTCTAAACTACTGTTCTTACGTCACCACTGTTAGTTTCTTTTAAGTGTTTCTATTCTTTAATTTGATTCTGATGGTTTTATTCTTTTAACACAGCTTAGATATGATACTTATGTCAAGATTGACAATCTGAATTTTAGGAAACAAGATAACTAAATAATTAGGCATTTAATCATTTACTAAATTCCAAATGAAAGCATAAAAGGTGTTACCTGAATTAAAGTATTTAGAAGAAATAGTATTTTCTATTTCTTGTAATAAGATTACAATCACGGGAGAAAAAAAGCAAAGCAGCAAAACAAAAACAATTGTGTTTATTTCAGCACTCGGCAACATCATATTTTACTGCATTGTTTTCTTTACGTAGGTTGTTAGGGTTACAGTTAACAGTGATATTTATGCAATGCTGCCTACTCTGAATACCTAAAACCAAGAATGCAATATTCTGATGAACAATATCATTGTGGCTAGGTGTCATATACATCTCACTTAGTTCGCTGGATATTTTTGAGCAACAAAGTTTTAAGAAAGAAGTGAAGTTATAAAAGGAAGTATTCTATATCTTTTGTAATACAACAATAGCATCTACAGTGTTGAATGAGAGTTTTTCAAGATATTTGCAATAATTTTAATAAACCATTATTATAATAGCCATTCAGAGATAAGTAACTACAATGTTAATTTTAAATATCTGAAGCAAAATTCAAGTAACTGTTTCCAGTAAACTATCATAATGGCTTTTCGTTCATATTATTTCCAGATCATGTTATCCAAGGTTGGTTATATGTAAATACAACAGTTAGGAGCTTGTTGTCCCAAGCACAAATTATACTCCAATTATGTTCTAAACATATTTCATGTTACTCTTTACTAGAGCAAGAAAGCAATTACACTTTAACTCTCTCTTTCTGATGAAATAATAATCAGAACTCATTAACATGTTTAAAAGGATAGATCATTAAGCACAATGTCATTTAGAGAATGGAAATAAATGAGTCAGGTTTAGAAAACTATTTTCTAATTTTCTAGGATTTTGATAATAGTAAGACCTCTACCAGTGAAGCCAAGTCTAGAAGTTTCAGTTTGATATCTAGGCTTCCACTACCGTATCTCTACAGACACCATGACTTGAAGGTGATCCTTCACAATTTAAACTTTAAAATAAGCAAAATCTGTATTTTAATATCTCCTGTGAACATGAAGCAGTATGTATAGCAAGCATACAGGGGAAACTTTATAAATTAATTTACATTGAGAACAAATGTCATGTAAAGTACATTTTTGATACTATCCTGAAAGGACAAACATCAGACCTTGAACACCATATGTGGTCTGCATTATGGCTTCTTGGCACCAATCCATAGTCTATTTCTAGCAGCCGCCATTTCAAAAATTTATGAGGACCTGGAAAGCACAGAAGGGCTAAAGAAGCCACCTGAGTTCTGCTTATTAGCATACTCATTAAGCCTAATCAATAATTGATGAACCATTTGTGAAAAACATATGGATTAAATTACATCTTGGCTTAGACCATTCAGAAAAGAGTCATAAGTATTTTGACCTATTGTTTGCTGTGTAAACATGATGTCAAAACTGATTCCATACAGACAACTGAAAAAGCTTGGGCTTTCTTTTCTCTACAGACCAAAATTATAATGTATTATGCCAAATTTTTTAATTGTTTTAAAAGAATTTACTTACTACAGGAGCTATTGTAATCAAAATTAGTGGGATATAGTAAGAACTTTACATTTTTAAAAACATTGCCCCTAGAAATGCTTGAGAGAAAAATATCAAAGGCACCTATGAGGAAAATGTTTTGAAGACTTAGAAACACTAAGCTATGTCTACACACATTAATGCTTCCGCTATTGGCCTTGGGGTAGTTTTCAGCTAAAAAAAAAATCCACAGTTTTTGTGGTTATATGACTACAGAGTCAAAGTACATTAAAAAACTTAATTTACAACAGTTTTAAATTCACAGAAACATTGCTAAGATACTCTACAACCCACATACTCCATCTTCTATTTCCTCTATTATTAACTTCTTATATTAATATAGTACATTTGCCATAATCAGTGAACCAGTATAAATACAGTATTATTAACTAAAGTTCATATTCTATTTGGATTTCTTTAACTTTTACCTAATGACCTGTTTCTGGTTCATGATCTCATCCAGGATATCCCATTACATTCCATTATCATGTCTCCTTAAGCTCCTTTTGGTTGTGACAGTTTCTCGGACTTGTTTTTGATGAACTTGATAGCTTGGAGGAGTATGTAGTAGTATTTTGTAAAATGTCTCTCATTTGGGATTTGTCTGATATTTTTCTCATGATTAGACTGGGTTTGAAGGAGGTAAAGTACATTTCTCATCACACTATATCTAGGGTACATACTATTAACATGACATTACTGTTGATATTAACCTTGATCTGGCAGTGTTTGTCAAGTTTCTGTGTGTGTGTGTGTGTGTGTGTGTGTGTGTGTGTGTGTGTGACAGAGAAAGAGAAAGAGGTGCTGTGTCTTTATGAATGCTTATGTATAAGTGAAATTAATCACAGCAATGATATTAATTCAAGGGATGGGAGGGAGGGAGGGAGGATTTATGGATTATTTTGTTATAAGGTACGCGCACTACCCATGAAGTGATACAGCAGTATTTGAAAGTGGATTTAGGTTAGTTGTAAGTGTATATTAAAAACTCTATGGTACCATGAAAAAAAGGAAACAAGAAGTATAACTGATGTGTTAAGAAAAGAGAGAAAATCAAATCATATAAAGTGCTCAACTAAAACCACAAAAGGCAGAAAAAGTGTGGAGGACAAAAATAGTAGGAACAAAGAACAAAGAACAGGGCATCAAATAGAAAATGGTAACAAATATGGTAGATATTAAACCAACAATATCAAGAATCACACTGAAAATCAATGGTCTAAATGCACCAAGAGTGATTGGCTGAGTGGATCCCAAAAAAACAGACCGACTACATATTACCTATGAAAAATGCATTTTATTTATAAAGGCACATAAATATTAAAAGTAAATGGATACAGAAAAAATATACTATGCTAACACTAAAAAAAGGAAGTAGGAGTCACCATATTAATTTGAAACTGAGTAGACTTCAGAGCAAGGAAAGTTTTCAGGAATAAAGAGGGGCATTACATAATAATAAAGGGGTCAATTCTAAAGAAGACATAACAATTCTTAACATAAATGTGCCAAATAACAGGTTGCCAAAATATATGAAGCAGAAATTAATAGAACAGCAAGAAGAAATAGATCAATCTACTAAAATCACTGGAGCATTCAATGCCTATTTGTCAGAAATGGAGAGATGCAGCAGGCAGAAAATCAGTAGTAGTTGAATTCAACAATGTCATTAATCAAGTGGATATAATGGGCATCTATGGATTATTTCATCCAACAACAGTAGAATACACATTCTTCTCAAGCTCACATAGAATATTCATCACAATAGACCACACCGTGGACCACAAAGTACAATTAACAATTTTAATAGAATGGAAACCACACAATATCTGCTCTCAGACCATGAGGGAATTAATTAGAAATTAATAACATAAAGGTAGCTGGAATATCCCAAATTATTCAGAGATTAAACAGCATATTTCTAAATTACACATGGGTTAAAGAGAGATCTGAAATTTAAAATATTTAGAGTAAAATGAAAATGAAGACAAAACTAATCAAAATTTGTGGGAATGCAGATAAAGCAGGGTTTACAAAGAAATTTACAGTACTGAATGCATATGTAAGAAAAGAAGAAGGATCTAAAATCAGTTATCTAAGCTTCTTCCTTAGGAAACTAAACAGAGAAGAGCAAATTAAGTCCAAAGTGAGCAGAAGAAAAGAAATAATAAAAAATAGAGCACAAATCAATAAAACTGAAAACAGAAAACTGACAGAGAAAATCAACAAAACCAAAAGCTCATTCTTTGAAATAATCAATGATATCAATAAGCCTCTAACCAGACTAAGAAGAAAAAAGAAAGGACACAAATTATTAACATTAGAAACAAAAGAGGGGACATCAATTCAGATCCCATATACATTAAAAGGATAATAAAGGAATACTATGAACAACTCTATAGCCACAAATTTGATAACCTAGGTGAAATGAACAAATTACTTGAAAGACACAGCTGCCAAAATTCACACAAGAAGAAATAGACAATCTGAATAGGCCTACAACTACAAAGAAATTGAATTAATAATTAATAATCTTCTAAAACAGAAATCACCAGACCCAGACGGGTTCACTAGTGAATTCTACCAAACATTTAAGGAAGAAATTATGCTAATCCCCTACAATCTATTTCAGAAGATAGAAGTAGAGAGAATACTTCCTAACTCATCTATGAGGTCAGCATTACCATAATACCAAAACCAAACAAAGACACTGGAAGAAAAAAAAAAAAAAGAGAGAGAGCAATATCTGTCACGAACATAGATGCAAAAATACTCAACAAAACATTAGCAAATTGAATCTAACGATGTACAAAAAAATAATTTTCACCATGACCAGGTGGGATTTATCTCAGGTATGCAAGTCGGGTTCAACATTTGAAAATTAATTAATGTAATTCATCATATCAACAAACTAAAGGAGAAAAATGATCATATCAGTAGATTATAGGCAAAGCATTTGCCAAATCCAAAATGCATCTGTGATAAAAGCTCTCAGAAAACTAAGCAGAGAAAGGAACCTCCTCAACTTAATAGGATTATTTTTTAAAAAAACCTACAGCTAAGATATTTAATTGTAAAAAAAAATCAAAGCTTTCCCACTAAGATCAGGGAAAAAGCAATTATATCTCCACTCATCATTGCTTTTAACATCATGCTGGAAGTCCTAGCTAATGCAGTAATACAGGAAAAGGAAATAAGAGGTACATAGATTGGGAGTAAAAACATAAAAGTATCTTTGTTAGCAGATGACATGATCATATATGTAGTAAATTTGAAAACATCAACAAAAACACTCCTGGAACAGGTAAGTAATGATAACAAAAGTGGAATATACAAGGTTAACATACTAAAATAAATTGCCTTCCTATATACGAACAATGAACAGGCGGAATTTAAAATTTTTTTAAATGCCATTTATATCAACACCCTAAAAAATAAAATTCTTATGTAAAAATCTAACAAAATACGTACAGAAGCTATCAAAAAAAATTTAAAAATTCTGATTAAAGAATTCAAAGAAGAACTAAACAAATGGAGAAATATGTCATATTCATAGATAGGAAGACTCAATATTATCAAGATGTCTGTTCTCCTTAACTTTATCTATAGATTCAATGCAATCCCTGTCAATCCCCAGCAAATTATTTTACGGACACTGACAAACTGATTCTAAAGCTTATATGGAGAAGCAAAAGATCCAGAATAACCAACACAATATTCAAAGACATGGAAAGATGGAGGACTGACACTAACCTGATTTCAAGGCTTACTATAAAACTATAAAATAACAATAATCAAGACACTGTCATATTGGTTAAAGAATAGACAAATAGATCAATAGAACAGATTAGAGAACCCAGAAATAGATCCACATAAATATTGTGAAATGATTTCAGACAAAGGAGAAAAGACAATTCAATGGAGAAACATATTCTTTTCAACAAATGGTGTTGGCACAACTGGACATTCACAAGCAAAAAAATGAATCTAGACACAGACCTTACACTCTTCAGAAAAATTAACTCAAGATGGTTCACAGGTCCAAATGTAAAACACAAAACTATAAAACTCCTAGAACATAATATAGTAGAAAAATCTCAATGACCTTGGGTTTGGCAATGTTTTTTTTTTTAAGATGTAACACCAGAGGCATTATCCATGAAAGAACAATTAATAAACAGAACTTCATTAAAATTAAAAACTTCTGATCTACAGAAAACACAGTAAAGAGAAGGAAAAGACTAGCCACAGACTGGGAGGAAGTATTTGCAAAGGACATAACTATTGAAGGATTATTATACAAAAATATATTATATAAAGAACACTTAGAATTCAACAAAAAGAAAACAAATAACTCAATTTAAAAACGGGCCAAAGTCCTTAAAAGACACCTCTTCAAAGAAGATATACCAATTACAAATAAGCATATGAAAAGATGCTCCACATTATATATCATCAGGGAAATGCAAATTAAAACAACAATTATTCTAAGATCATATAATTAACTCTCCTATATATCACAGTATTTGGCATACAGATGCCTGCTACTCTGGGTCAGTGGTTGTAAACCTGGACAGCCAAAGTTTAAGAAAGATATTGGCTGTGGTAGATTGTATTATTAGGCCCAATGTGTCACCCTTCCTTTATCCGCATTCTTTGCCATTGGATGTTGCAACTAACCTATTAAAGAAAGACAGAGGGTCTATTCTCCACTCCTTCAATCTGAACTCAATCATGTAAACTGATTTCATCAAATGCAGAAGTTATGGTTTGTCAGTTCTGATCATAGGCTGCAAGAAACTATATGTGCTTCTGCATGTTTTTGAATTTTGACTTGTAATGTTGCCATCACCAAGAGAAAGCACTAGCCCACTGTTTTCAGAACAGAATGAGACCCTCTGTTGAAGAGACAAACTGAACCTGATGAGTCCAGCCAAGATCAGCTGATTTTATAACCTTGAGAAATGCTTAATTACATACCACTAAGGTTTTCTGGTTGTTAAGCAGATTATTGTGGCGATAGATAGCTTACATATGGGTCTTTTTCCTATGCATGTATACACTACATACTCATGTATTCTCAGAGAGCAAGTCTTGCTTTTCATCTAACTGAATATCAGATTAACCAAAATTAAATCAGATATTTGTGGGTTGCTTGTGGCTTTTTTTCTTTTTTTCTATATGAAATGTTTTTCAAAACCCAGTCTCTCTGGGATATTTTAAACATACCATGCCCTTTGGCAAATTTTCTCTTGCAGCCAGTTTTTCTAATCTTCTATGATCCAAAGTTTTCACCACATTTTGAAAACTGACATTTGTTTAGACTGTATAGTGGTTCTTCTTTTAGGGAGTTTTGTTTGAACAAAGCATGTGCTACAAGTAACTTCAACTCGTTTTATATCTACAATAAGCAGTCAGGTATTCAGTTATATGATCGAGCTAACTCCATACTCCATTATTGTAAGCAAAACCATTATTAGATACTCATGGTTCTAGTTACTACTTTCTATTTAATTTAACCAAGGAGTTCATTCAACTTGCTAAACATTTGTAAATAGCATACAAAACATTTGTTGTAAAATCAACTTTAATTTATAAAACCAATGATTATTTTTAAATTCTAATATCCACATACCTATCTAGCTCTAGACTAGGTAGTTATACCAGCCAAAGGCAACTTAGGTGATATACTTCCTGACCGTAGAATCTTCTGGAGAGACAAGATAAAAACATGTAATACAGAACTTAACGTTCTCACCAAATATGTGTATTCATATAAAAATATGTGAGAAGAAGATGGTGGTGTGGAAAGATGTGGAGTTAGCGTCTCCCCACAACTAGGGCACCTGCCGGCCACTGGTGGGGGACTCTGATGCCCAAGGAAATGGGAGGAACCCCAAAGTGAACTGATAGGATGTAGGGGGACTGAGTGGGGAGGAGAAGTAGAGGCCAGACAGGATCAGCGCCCTTGAGGCTGGGGAGATCAGGAGAGGCAGGCAGGAGGGACCCTCCCAGAAGAGCTGGAGAGGAGTGGAGGGTGATCACGTGGCCCACTCGGGCTAGGGAGCCTGCTGAGCTCCCAAGCCAGTACACCCTCCAAAGCCCCCGCCAGGCCAGATGGGTCCTGGGGGCATAGGAAGAAGGCCAAGGGGAGAACAGGAGAGGCAGGTGGGTGGGGCCCTCCAGAAGGAGCGGGAGAGGAACCACTCAGGCACAGGGAGCCTGCTGAGCTCCCAAGCCAGTCCCCTGCCCTCCAAGGCCCCCTCCAAGCCGCGTGGGTCCTTGAGGGCATAGGAGGGAGACCATGGAGATCAGGAGACAAAAGCAGGAGGAGCCATCTGGGAGGAGCAGGAGAGGAGCTGAGGGCGACTGCCCTGCCCACTTGGGCATGGGGAGCCTACTGAGCTCCCAGGCCAATACCCTGCCCTCCAAAGCTCCCTCCAGGCTGCAAGGGAGGCTGGGGATATCAGGAGAGGCAGGTGGGAGGAGCCATCTGGGAGGAGCAGGAGAGGAGAGGAGGGTGTTTGTTCCACCAACTTGAGCCCAGGAAGCCTGTTGGGCTCCCAGGTGAGGTCCTCTGTCCTCTGAGACCAGGGGTGAGGGGCACTCCTGGGCCCCTTCTATTCCTTGAGCCTAAGCCCCACCCCCCACAGCCTCCAGAGCTTTTCCAGCCCTGTGGGTCCTGAGCATAGGCCATGCCCACCACCCAAACCTCACCCTTGCTTAGGCCCCACCCTCCACAGACAAAGTCTTTCCCTCCCCTTTTTATTTATCTATTTTTTCTTTTCCCTCCTCCTCTTTTCTAATATTGTGGTACTGATGTACCTTCTGGTTGTTGATTCATCTATATTTTTATTTTTATATTCTTTCTAACACACCTGTTAGTTTCCTAGTCTAATTTTATTTTTTACTTTATTATTGTTCTTTTTTCTTTTTCTTTTTGCAACCCCATGTGGCTTGTGGGATCTTGGTTCAGAGGCCCAGGGTCAGGCCAAAGTTCCTGCAGTGGGAGCTCTGAGGCCACACCACTGGACTAACAGAGAACCTCAGGCTCCAAGAAATATTCATCAGAGTGAGGTTTCACAGAGTTCCTCATCTCAGCACCAAGACCCAGTTCTACCCAATAGCCTACAAACTCCAGTGTGGGAAGCCTCAGAACAAACAACCAGTAAGACAGGAACACAATCCTGTTCATAAAAAAAAAAAAAAAAAAAAGAGAGACAGCAAAAAAATACGTCACAGATGAAGGAGCAAGGTAAAAACCTACAAGACCAAATAAATGAAGAGGAAATAGGCAATCTACCTGAAAAAGAATTCAGAGTAATGATAGTAAAGATGATCCAGAATCTTGGAAATAGAGTGGAGGCACAGATTGAGAAAACACAAGAAATGCTTTAAAAAGATCTAGAAGAACTAAAGAACAAACAAACAGAGATGAACAACGAATAACTGAAATGAAAAATACACTAGAAGGAATCAATAACAGAATAACTGAGGCAGAAAAACGAATAAGTGAGCTGGAAGATGAAATGGTGGAAATAACTGCTGAGGAGCAGAATAAAAAGAAAAGAATGAAAATAATTGAAGACAATCTTAGAGACCTCTGGGACAACGCTAAACGCACCAACGTTCAAATTATAAGAGCCCCAGGAGAAGAACAAAGGATCTGAGAATATATCTGAAGAGATTATAGTGGAAAACTTCCCTAACATGGGAAAGGAAATAGTCACCCAAGTCCAGGAAGCACAGAGATCGCATATGGGATACAACCTAGGAAAAATATACCAAGACACATATTAATCAAACTGACAAAAATTAAATTCAAAGAAAACATATTAAAAGCAGCAAGAGGGCTTCCCTGGTGGCACAGTGGTTGAGAGTCCGCCTGCCGATGTGGGGGACGCGGGTTCGTGCCCCGGTCCGGGAGGATCCCGCATGCCGCGGAGCGGCTGGGCCCGTGGGCTATGGCCGCTGGGCCTGCGCATCCGGAGCCTGTGCTCCGCAACGGGAGAGGCCACAGCAGTGAGAGGCCGGCGTACCGGGAAAAAAAAAAAAAAAAAAAAAAGCAGCAAGGGAAAAACAAAAAATAACATACAAAGGAACCCCAATAAGGTTATCTGCTGATTTTTCAGCAGAAACTCTGCAGACCAGAAGGGAGTGGCAGTATATACTTAAAGTAATGAAAGAGAAAAACCTACAACCAAGATTATTCTACCCAGCAAGGATCTCATTCAGACTCAAGAGAAATTAAAACCTTTACAGACAAGCAAAAGTTAAGAGAATTCAGCACCACCAAACCAGCTTTACAACAAATGCTAAAGAAACCTCGCTAGGCAGGAAACACAAGAGAAGGAAAAGACCTACAATAACAAACCCAAAACAATTAAGAAAATGGTAATAGGAACATACATATTGAGAATCAACTTAAATGTAAATGGATTAAATGCTCCAACCAAAAGTGTCAAAATACACTTTCTTCTCAAGTGCACACAGAAAATTCTCTAGGATAGATCACATCTTGGGTCACAAATCAAGGCTTGGTAAATTAAAGAAAGTTGAAATCGTATGAAGCATATTTTCTGACCACAACGCTATGAGACTGTAAATCAATTACAGGAAAAAAAACTGTAAAAAATACAAATACATGGAGGCTAAACAGTGGGCTAACTAAATAACCAAGAGATCACTGAAGAAATCAAATAAAAAATTAAAAAATACATAGAAACAAATGACAACAAAAACACGACGACCCAAAATCTATGGGACACAGCAAAAGCAATTCTAAGAAGGAAGTTTATAGCAGTTCAATCTCACCTCAAGAAACAAGAAAAATCTCAAATAGACAATCTAACCCTACACTTAAAACAGCTAGAGAAAGAAGAACAAAGAAAACCCAAAGTCAGTAGAAGGAAAGTAATGATAAAGCTCAGAGCAGAAATAAATGAAATAAAAATGAAGAAAGCAATAGGAAAGATCAATAAAACTAAAAGCTGGTTATTAGAGAAGATAAACAAAATTGATAAACCCTTAGCCAGACTCATCAAGAAAAAAAGGGAGAAGATTCAAATCAATAGAATTAGAAATGAAAAAGGCTAAATTACAACTGACACTGCAGAAATACAAAGGATCATGAGAGGTTACAACAAGCAACTATATGCCAATAAAATAGACAACCTGGAAGAAATGGACAAATACTTGGAAAGGTACAATTTTCCAAGACTGAACCAGGAAGAATTAGAAAATATACACAGACCTATCACAAGTAATGAAATTGAAACCATAATTTAAAATCTTCCAACAAGCAAAAGTCTAGGACCAGATGGCTTCACAGGTGAATTCGATCAAACATTTATAGAAGAGCTAACACCCATCCTTCTCAAACTCTTCCAAAAAATTGCAGAGGGAGAAACACTCCCAACTTCTTTCTATGAAGCCATCATTACCCTGATACCAAAACCAGAAAAAGATATAGAAAAAAAGAAAATTATAGACCAATATCACTGATGAACATAGATGTAAAAATCCTGAACAAAATACTAGCAAACAGAATCCAACAGCACATTAAAAGGATCATATAACATGATCAAAATGGGATTTATCCCAGGGATGCAAGGATTCTTCAATATATGCAAATCAATCAGTGTGATACACCACATTAACAAATTAAGGAATAAAAACTAAATGATCATCTCAGTCGATGTGGAAAAAGCTTTTGACGAAATTCAACACCCATTTATGATAAAAAAAAAACTCTCCAGAAAATGGGTATAAAGGGAACCTACCTCAACATAATAAAGGCCATATATGACAAACCCACAGCAAGCATCATGCACATTGGTGAAAAACTGAAAGCATTTCAACTAAGATCAGGAACAAGACAAGGATGTCCACTCTTGCCACTCTTATTCAACATAGTCTTGGAAGTCCTAGCCACAGCAGTCAGAGAAGAAAAAGAAATAAAAGCAATACAAATTGGAAAAGAAGAAGTAAAACTGTCACTGTTTGCCAATGACATGATACTGTACATAGAAAATCCTAAAGTTGCCACCAGAAAACTACTAGAATTAATCAATGAATTTGGTAAGGCTGCAGGATACAAAATTAATGCACAGAAGTCTCTGGCATTCCTATACACCAACAATGAAAATCAGAAAGAGAAATTAAGGAAACACTCCCATTTACCACTGCAAAAAAAAAAAAAAGAAATAAAATAACTAGGAATAAACCTGCATAAGGAGGAGAAAGACTTGTACTCAGAAAACTATAAAACACTGATGAAAGCAATCAGATGACATAAACAGATGGAGAAATATACCATATTCTTGGATTGCAAGAATCAATATTGTGAAAATGACTGTATTACCCAAAGCAATATACAGATTCAGTGCAATCCTTATCAAACTGCCAATAGCATTCTTCACTGAATTAGAACAAAAAATTTTACAGTTCGTATGGAAACAAAAAAGACCCCGAATAGCCAAAGCAATCTTGAGAAAGAAAAATGGAGCTGGAGAAATCAGGTCTCCTGACTTCAGACTATACCACAAAGCTACAGTAATCGAGACAGTATAGTACTGGCACAAAAACAGAAATATAGATCAATGGTACAGGATAGAATGCCAAGAGATAAACCCACGCACACATGGGCACTTATTTATAATAAAGAAGGCAAGAACATACAATGGAGAAAAGACAGCCTCTTCAGTAAGTGGTGCTGGGAAAACTGGACAGCTACATGTAAAAGAATGAAATTAGAACATTCCCTAACCCATACACAAAAATAAACTCCAAATGGATTAAAGACTTAAATGTAAGACCAGAAACTATAAAACTCTTAGAGGAAAATATAGGAAAAACACTCTTTGACATAAACCACAGCAAGATCTTTTTTGACCCACCTCCTAAAGTAACGGAAATTAAAACAAAAATAAACATATGGGACTTAAGTAAACTTAAAAGGTTGTGCACAGCAAAGGAAACCATAAGCAAGACAAAAAGACAACCCTCAGAATGGGAGAAAATATTTGCAAATGAAACAACAAAGGATTAATCTCCAAAATATACAAATAGCTCATGGAGCTCAATAGCAAAAAAACAAACAAACAACCCAGTTAAAAAATGGGCAGAAGACCTAAATGTACATTTCACCAAAGAAGACCTACAGATGGACAAGAGGCACATGAAAAGATGCTCAACATCACTAATTATTAGAGAAATGCAAATCAAAACTACAATGAGGTATCACCTCACACTGGTTAGAATGGCCATTATCAAAAAATCTAGAAACAGGGCTTCCCTGGTGGCGCAGTGGTTGAGAGTCCACCTGCTGATGCAGGGGACATGGGTTTGTGCCCCAGTCCAGGAAGATCCCACATGCCACAGAGTGGCTAGGCCCGTGAGCCATGGCCACTGAGCCTGCACATCCGGAGCCTGTGCTCCGCAACGGGAGAGGCCACAACAGTGACAGGTCCGCGTACCGCAAAAAAAAAAAAAAAAAATCTAGAAACAATAAATGCTGGAAACGGTGTGGTGAACAGGGAACCTTCCTGTACTATTGGTGAGAATGTTAATTGATACCACCACTACAGAAAACAGTATGGAGTTTCCTTAAAAAACTAAAAATTGAACTACCATATGACCTAGCAATCCCAATGCTGGGCACATACCCTGAGAAAACCATAATTCAAGAAGAGACATGTACCACAATGTTCACTGCAGCACTACTTACAACAGCCAGGACATGGAATCAACCTAAATATCTACTGACAGATGAATGGATAAAGAAGATGGGGGCACATATACACAATGGAATATTACTCAGCCATAAAAAATCCGAAATTGAGTTATTTGTAGTGAGGTGGATGGACCTAGAGTCTGCCATACAGAGTGAAGTAAGTCAGAAAAGAGAAAAACAAATACTGTATGCTAACACATATATATGGAATCTTAAAAAAAAAGGTACTGATGAGCCTAGTTGCAGGGTAGGAATAAAGAGGTAGACATACAGAATGGACTTGAGGACATGGGGTGGGAGGGCAAAGCTGGGGCAAAGTGAGAGTAGCATTGACATATATACACTACGGAATGCAAAACAGTTGGCTGGTGGGAAGCAGCAGCATAACACAGGGAGATTGGCTCGGTGCTTTGCGATGACCTAGAGGGGTGGGATAGGGAGGTTTGAAGGGAGGCTCAAGAGGGAGGTGATATGGGGACACGTGAATGCATAAGCCTGATTTGCTTTGTTGTGGAACAGAAACTAACACAGTATTGTGAAGCAATTATACTCCAATAAAGATCCATTAAAAAAAATAAAAAAATGTGAGGTGATGGATGTGCTGATTCACCAGACAGGCGGAATCCTTTCACAGTGTATATTAAATCACCTCAAAGTAGACTTGAAGTAATTTTTTCAATTACACCTCAATAAATCCAAAAGAAAAAAAACACCATACAGTACAAAGAAACTCATAGGCATTAAAATGCAGGGTACAGACTATGTGTCTTTTTGAGTCAAAAAAAGTATAGAATATATTGGGCTAATCAAAGAAAACTCTCAGAAAAATCTAGTTGAGAGTGAGCTGCTAGCTCCTTGCTCACATTACATCATCAACATTACTGAATGTTCCCTAGAGTTGGGTGTATTACACACATATGCTCACGATCTGGTTGTTTTGTTGATCCATTGAAGTTCACTCTAGATATTCATTTTAAGATTGAGTCTAGGATTTTTTATCATTTTTAAGTTTACTTTTGGACTGGTGTTAGGTCTAGTGGACCCCAAAGAGACTTGATATCTCTTTGAATTGTACTGAACAACACCCCAGGGAGATTTTCAAAGTTAGTCAAAACACTCAGAAGAAGGCAAAGGACAAGAACAATTAATTCACAAAGGCAGAAATCAAAATGACTAAGAATTATTTAAGTACCAGACAAAGTGGAAAATAAGTCTTAGTCTTGGAAGTTGTTGGAAATCTAAATTTGAGTTTTGTTCATTCATTAAACAAATATTAATAAAGCATTATTTTTTTCTAGATATTATCCTAGGTGCTGGGATACAGTGGTGAGGAAATAGTCCTTGTCCTCATGGAGGTTATATTTTAATAGAGGCATTTATGTTAAACAATAATAGTTCTTTGTCTCTCTACATGTTGTATGCATTATGTATTAAAATTATATGGCATTTAGTGGAGGTCACAACTATTGAAAATTAATAACTAGATATTTAGAATCAGTTAATGTATTTCCAAGAGTATTATTTAAGGAAAAGCTTTTGTTGAAAAAAATAAATCAGAAACTTTAAAACCATTCTAATGATTTGACCAAGTAATTCAAATTCTAAGATTAACATGAAGTAATCAAAGAAACAATAAACAATTATGCATATGAATGTTTGTGTGCAGCTTTATTTATAACAGGAAAAACTTGGAAACAACTTTAATGTAAGGAAATAGAGGTCTGGTTAAATACATTGAGGTATATTGACTTGATGATATATTATGCAGCAATTGATCTTGGGTTTTACAAAATTCGAATGTCAAGAAGAAATGCTCATAGGGGCTTCCCTGTTGGCACAGTGGTTAAGAATCCGCCTGCCAATGGAGGGAACACGGGTTCGAGTGCTGGTCCGGGAAGATCCCACATGCCGTGGAACAGCTAAGCCCTGTGCCACAACTACTGAGCCTGTATTCTAGAGCCCACGAGCCATAACTACTGAAGCCCGTGCACCTAGAGCCCCTGCTCCGCAACGAGAAGCCACTGCAATGAGAAGCCCGCGCACCGCAATGAAGAGTAGCCCCCGCTCGCCACAACTAGAGAAAGCCCGTGTGCATCAATGAAGGCCCAATACAGTGAAAAATGTAAAAAAAAATTAAAATTAAAAAAAAGAAGAAATACTCATAAAACATTAAGTGGGAAAAGTGAAATATATAACGTATATAAAATAGGCTCCTCTCATTTCATTATTTCTTATTTTTTGATGTGCTATATTATCTGAATTGAAGCTCTAAAAAACATTTTTTTTTTTTTTTTGTGGTATGCGGGCCTCCCTCTGTTGTGGCCTCTCCCGTTGTGGAGCACAGGCTCCGGACGCGCAGGCTCAGCGGCCACGGCTCACGGGCCCAGCCGCTCCGCGGCACGTGGGATCCTCCCAGACCGGGGCGCGAACCCGGTTCCCCTGCATCGGCAGGCGGACGCGCAACCACTGCGCCACCAGGGAAGCCCTAAAAAACATTTTAAAATACAAAAAAATTATTTTTCTATAGTGAGGACTTAAATTACCCTTTGCTTAATTTTCCTTCTATCTCAGGAAACGTCTTTAACCAGCCCTTCAATTACTCACATAAAAAGCAAGTATAGGCTTCCCTGGTGGTGCAGTGGTTGAGGGTCCGCCTGCTGATGCAGGGGCGCGGGTTCGTGCCCCGGTCCGGGAGGATCCCGCGTGGCGTGGAGCGGCTGGGCCCGTGGGCCGTGGCCGCTGGGCCTGCGCGTCCCGAGCCTGTGCTCCGCAACGGGAGGGGCCGCGGCGGTGAGAGGCCCGCGTACCGCAAAAAAAAAAAAAAAAAAAAAAAAAAAAGCAAGTATATACTCCTTAGTTAGAAGGAAAAACTGAGAAGAAACCATTCACTTGAATGCAAATATTTTACAGAGAGAAGTCAAATATTCTATGTGGAATACACTTTATTTGTTGTGTTTTTATGAGATATTTGCCTCTGCAGAAATTGGGGCTTTTAAGATTTATGCTTCTTGTTCTAAATATGGAGTTTGATGGTTCTGTGCTGCATTTTTTCCCCTTATTTTCGTGATACTGTCTTCTTTTTTCAGTAGTTATTTGCAAGAGAGGCAAAGCTGAGACAAAACAGCTTGAAGAAGGATTTGTGGACCTGACCTTCATGTGACACTGTGGGAGAGGAACATAAACAGTGGTCCAGGTAAAGCTCATTCTGTACTGGGCTGTTACTGATGATTGTATCCATAATCTATTGTCGAGTTGCACATCAAGCCAAAATTCAGTGGCTTCCAGCAACACTCATTTATTAAGGTTCACAAATCAGCAGATGAGCTGGAGGTTGGGTAAGGGTGGCTGAGATCCTCTGGAGGTCTCTGCTTCAGGACGAAGCAGCTGGGACAGTGCCACTTCTCACTGCAGGTCTATCGATCACTTAGAGCAATGTCAGCCCACATGCCGCTCACTCTCCTTGGACAGGTGGGCTAGCTGACCACAGTTTTCCCCTGGCAACTGCAAAGGTGCAAGGGGACAAACTTCTTAAATTTAGGCTCTGAACTGGCATACTGTCACTTCTGCCCACACATCATTGGTCAAGCAAGCCAGATGGCCAAGCATAAAGTGAAGAGATGAGGACACTGTACCTACAGTGAAGTCAACAAGGCAATCTGTCACAATGATGGTATCCAAGCATGAAATACCTCGACTTTGGAAAATGCACCAATGTTGGGATATTATTGTTTTCTGATGTCACCCACTATAATCAGTGTAGGAGTGACACTCGTGGATGTTGGTTCTTCTCTAAAGGATGTGGACACCTCCAAATGTAAATTGCAAATTTTGTGAATCAGTGACTATAAATAGGTTGGGGCATTCTTCTCCATGTCTTGTTCATATTGTCTTTTTAATCAAATCAAGAACTATGGTTTTACAGATCCCTTCTCAAAAATGATGTCAAAGTCTTTGTGTATAACATCCACCTATGACCTAAGTTTTAATGTACTAATTTTGGTTTCTTTGAAGTGTGGCCTTCTCTCTAGTGTTGAACTTTTAGTAGGAGTTCCTTGGATCGCCTTCACCCAGTGGTAAACTCCAGGCTTAATCTTCATCTTGAAGGAGATGAATAGGCCGAAGCTTATTCTAGTCTTCATGACTGACCATTTGAGTCATTTAAATTAAGCCTTTGTAACACTAAGTTTCTTAAAATAAGAGTCATTTTATTTGAGGATATGTTGGTAAGTGAAACAAATGAAGCAACTCAGTCCAAGAATAGGATAATTTTCATGTGATGCTATCTAGGGCTTGTAAATCCATTAATGCAAAAACAGTGGAGGCAGAGGTGGGCACTCTTATCCAGATTGATCCCACATGTTGGGCATTACCAAATCTCAACTTCTATCTCAAGAAAGCATCTAGGCCAGGATTAGATCTCATTTGGTACCTCTCAGTTGTGAAGTAGCATCCATGTTGAGAGTTGGGTCTACTGATTTGTCAGAAGACACCCATGCCTTTGAGGTATGGGTTCTGTTTCACCTGGGGTACCTAACCCCTGTTTAACACTGGTCGCGCGAGAAACTAAAACTAAATATGTATAAGGAATGTACTGATTCTTTATGGCAGTGCCTGAAGATAACAGCCATTACCCAATTCTTCTATCATTATTCACTTGATGAAGATTCTGTCTCTAGTGTGTCTTTATTCTTTCCCCAAAAAGAACTTTGACACACAGAACATCTTTAATGCACATAATCAGGCTAGCATAAAATTTATATAATTGATTTTCCCATTCTTCATATACCCAAATTACATAAAATTTTTTAATACTTCTGTTATTTTTATGCAAGAGGATTGTTTTCTTCTACTGTACTGATATAAAACATTCTGAATCACTGAAATGACAGTGACTAGTTAATGCTCCACTAACATGTGGATAACCATTAAAATTTCAGAAAGTAAAAAGATATCATTATATGACACAGATCATATAAACAGGGAAACATATCTGAAGAATTATTATTTTATTGTATAATGTGCTAGTAATAAAGACAGAGGAGAACTGGTAAAGAGGGTAGAGTTGGGGAATCTGAAGTCTATCTTTGCAACAGGTCTTTCTTAAAGCATTAAGTTAGTTGGTATACTAATGTTATCTTATTTGTACTTATATGCAGGAAAGTCCCATTATCTATAATTGGAGTAATTGGAGTGAAGCACTCAAAAACGTCACCAATGATTTTTGAAATAATACCAACAACAACAACAAAGATTACTGTCTCTGTTACAAATATAAAATGAAGTAGATGCCCCCGAATTGCTGTGGTAAGAGGTAGAATCATTAAAGTAGTGCCTTCATTCTTTCTGTACCATCCCACAGTTCAAGGATATAAACTGGGAGATCCAGAAGCATGGCAATGGTTGTTGGGTATTAAGGGAATGAGAACCACATGAAATCTATGGCTAATTGCCTTGATGATTCAGGTTTTAAATACGGCAAAGAAGGTCACTAAATGGATGCAGAAATTCTCATCTACCTATAGCAACTCTCATCAAAGAGAGATCATGGATGCAAAAAAATAATACATGTAAATGGAGGCTGAAGAACTTTTAATTTTATTCATTCATTCATTCATTCATTTATGGCTGCATTGGGTCTTCACTGCTGTGCGCGAGCTTCTCATTGCGGTGGCTTCTCTTGCTGCAGAGCATGGGCTCTAGGCGCACAGGCTCAGGAGTTGTGGTGCACGGGCTTAGTTGCTCCATGGCATGTGGGATCTTCCCAGACCAGGGCTCAAACCCAAGTCCCCTGCATTGGCAGGTAGATTCTTAACCACTGCGCCACCAGGGAAGTCCCTGAAGGACATTTTTCTTTATATTTTTCTGTTTATGTACTGTGATGAGCACAGGATTGAATTGCAAATTACCCCAGAAAATTGGGCCATTGCTATGTTATCAAGAACAATAGTGAAAAGACAAAGGTTAAAATGAGATTAAATATTACTAAAAGGATGAGAATATCCCACATTTTCCCTCTTGTTCACAGTGACCCAACTACTCAGATTTGTCTTTACAAACAAAAAGTGTTCTTTAACATTTTCCAGCTTCAACTGAAGCTCGTATTATACTTGGTGAATAGCTTTTTGCTACTTATCACAATACCGCAAATGACTTTTGAAAAAAAGCAGATTTCAAATGCAGAATGAAAGCTTTATACAGAAGATGGAGAATCTTAAAGAAAATTATATAATATGATCTGTTATTCTGGAAATTCATTTGCACTGAATTATTAGAACCAAGGAATGAAATGTTTCTGAAAGATGATTTAATTTTCCCAAGAGTTATTGGTCCATATCTGAAAAAGAATAGTTGGGTTCTTCCTTGATGATTAATTAGAATGTGATGAATAGTGTCAGATAAATGAGTAGTACTTGGCATATATTAATGATATTGGAACTTAGGTACCTATTCCACATTATAAACACCAGTGGCATCTTAATGAAAAGAACAGAATATAAATGCACACTATAAACGCTGTTTATGATACAAACATTTAAATATGTTTTGCCTTGGGGATAGCTATTAAATATTTTTAATTACTTAAGTATGTTTATTTGCCATTATTTTCTTCAATTTTTTACAGTTTTTCTCTGCCACCACCAATGTACTTCTGCCTTAGTGCCTTAAGTTATAATTAGAAATCTAAATACATACGTGTCCCAGAATTTTCAATACCAAAACCTAAATAACCCTTAAATATCAAATGTTGAAAAAAGACACTTTAAAACAATGTAAATCCCGAAATATCAGTAAAAGATCCTTAGAAATATTCTTTTTTTTTTTTTTTTTTTTTTTGTGGTATGCGGGCCTTCCTCTGCTGCGGCCTCTCCCGTTGCGGAGCGCAGGCTCAGCGGCCATGGCTCACGGGCCCAGCCGCTCCGCGGCACGTGGGGTCCTCCCAGACCGGGGCGCGAACCCGGTTCCCCTGCATCGGCAGGCGGACGCGCAACCACTGCGCCACCAGGGAAGCCCCAGAAATATTCTTATATATGAAGGGTCCTATTACCTAAGTACAAATTGGATATTTCACACGGATGATACACTTTTTCTCTAAAAACAAATAGTATCTACTTAGAGAGTAATTCAAATCTCTTTTAAATAGAATGTAATTACACTATTGTAATGTTAATTCTGGTTAGGAATTTTACGTAAAATATTAAAACCAATTCTTTGAAAACATAGTCAAATTCACTATGAAAATGTATCATCAGAAAACCATGATATTTAGAATTAATTTGAATCATCTTTATAGAATGAGTAGGGTTTATAATATTCAATTTACATGATAAAAATTACATTCTATTCAAAAAGTTCATTTGAAATTTATCTATTTGTTCATTCATACTAACACATTTTTTTTAACATCTTTATTGGAGTATAATTGCTTTACAATGGTGTGTTAGTTTCTGCTGTATAACAAAGTGAATCACCTATACGTATACATATATCCCCATATCCCCTCCCTCTTGCCTCTCCCTCCCACCCTCCGTATCTCACCCCTCTAGGTGGTCACAAAGCACTGAGCTGATCTCCCTGTGCTATGCGGCTGCTTCCCACTAGCTATCTATTTTACATTTGGTAGTGTATATATGTCCACTCTCTATGTCTGTGTCTTTATTCCTGTCCTGCCCCTAGGTTCTTCAGAACCTTTTTTCTTTTTTTCTTTTTTTAGAGTCCATATATATGCGTTATGTATACAATGGTATTTGTTTTTCTCTTTCTGACTTTCTTCGCTCTGTATGACAGACTCTAGGTCCATCCACCTCACTACTGATTATACAGTGTCCAAAACAGTGTACTGAAAGCGGGGATAAATCATTAAACAGGACAGACAATGTCCATAACCTCCGGATGCTTACAATGTAGTAGGAGGGAAATATATATTAAAAATAAAATACTTAGAAGTAAAACACAAAGAAAAAGGCAAAAGAGAATACATAGGACTCTGAAAGTGAGGATAGGTAAAATAAATCAGTTCTGTAAAGTAAAACAAAAATAAGAAAAAAAAAAACCCATACGAACAAACACAAAAAGCTGTTTAAGCTAAGATCTGAAAAGCAAATATAACTCAGCTCAAAAAGAGAGTTTTGGGAGGGAAGAGAGTAGAGTGGGGTGGAGGGTGGAATAAGGGGAGTGTGAGGTCACTCTAGGAACTGCAAAAGGCCCCAAACGGGGGAAATTCATGATCCATTCCAGGCACTGGAAGAAGGAACATGGTTGGAAGATAAAACTGAAACCAAATACAGCATGAGAGGATTTGGTGTGAGGCCAGATCAGGCACAACTTCATAGGCCAGCATGTGAAATTTTGCCCTTATCTTAAGAGCAATGGACAAGTACCAGAATGTTTTAACCAAGGAAGTGAGAGGACAGATCTGAATTTAGGAGTGATCTTTCAGACTGTGGAGGATGGAGATTGCAGTTAGAGGAAGGGTTTCAAAAGGTTAATGCAGGGACTTCCCTGGTGGCACATTGGTTAAGAATCTGCCTGCCAATGCAGGGGACACGGGTTCAATCCCTGGTCCAGGAAGATCCCACATGCCATGGAGCAACTAAGCCCATGCGCCACAACTACTGAACCTGTGCTCTAGAGCCCATGAGCCACAACTACTGAGCCCGTGTCACACAACTACCGAAGCCTGCACTCTCTAGGACCCGTGTGCCGCAACTACTGAGCCTGCGTGCTGCAACTACTGAAGCCTGCGCGCCTAGAGCCTGTACTCTGCAACAAGAGAAGCAACCACATGAAGAAGCCTGCACACTGCAACGAAGAGTAGGCCCTGCTTGCTACAACTAAAGAAAGACCACGCGCAGCAACGAAGACCCAACGCAGCAAAAAAAAAAAAAAATAAAAAGTTACTACACTCATCTAGGAGAGAGAGAGAAGGGGGTTTCAACTGTGGTGGCCATGGTGAAGACGCAAAAAATTTAAAATATTTGAAAGATAATCAAGATGTACAAGTTATGCCATTTGGTCAATGATTGCATGTAGGGAGTAAAGGAAAAGAATGAGTCAAAGACAATGCCCAGATTTCTGGCTTGAAGAGCCTAAAGGATGGTGAGTGCAGTAAAACGCTAAAGAGAGACTAAATTTGAAATTGGGAGAAAAGTGTTCAGTTATAGACACTGAATATGAGGTATGTGTAAATAATCTAGGTAGAGAGTTCAAAGACACAGCAAACGGTAGTACATACAGGAGATCAGACGAGAATGTTTCAAACACTGTGTTATCACACTTCATTCGACAATAACAAAACTGAGAGCCTGTTATTCTAGGCACTAGTTTGCAATTCAGGATTGAGAAGTGAACAAGATGGTCAATATACCTGCATTTGGGGTTTTATTTGGGGATAGGAGTGATTGGCAGTCAGGAAAAAAAACCCTAAAAAATAAATAAAATCATTCACAAGGATTCAACCAGAATTAAATTTGATGTTTGATTATTTCAAAAAATGTGTTATTAGTTACTGAGATGGTATTTTCTTTAAAAAATAGTATCATTGAACACGTTAAAATATAATAAAGGGAACATATACATACTGTTTATCAGTAATATTTTCAAAATTTCAGTAGCTGTATCTTTCAGTCTGTCCCCGCAACAAGCACGAGGCTAGCCTTCTGCTAACTGTGCCACCATGTGGACAAATTATGCAAATAAGGGTGATGGAAAATATGAGTTAGAGTAAATTTTATACACAATGAATCTACTTTGAGGGCTGAGGTGGGAAAATGGGTAGCAGAATGTTTAAAAAGTCATTTCTGTGACTTTTTTTCTTCAAACTACAGAACACTACCCTTAACTATTCTACTATCTGGTTGTGAGAAATATAAAAAAAAAGAAAGAAAAAAGAAATATAGCAAATATAAGTTAAAGAAATTTTAAAAGGATGAAAAATGTTATAAATTTACTATCTATTACTTTCAGGACATTCCAAATGTATGTTACTAATGACAAAGCAGGGACATCACAAAGAAGTTGATTATATGAATAGATCAGAATAGTTTTCAAATTTTACTGGTGTATAGTTTAAGCCATTATGATTTGCAGTTTAGCATGAAGTCCCATTAATTGTAGAATAAAGACATGCTTCATTTTTGACAATTAAATACAATTTTACTGGAAGGGAGAAAGAACTCTGAATTGGACTCAAAGGAACAATCTTCTTTAAAGGTCACCCTTATTAAATGGCATGACAATTTGATTATGCGATTCATACTCAACACGCCAGTCTATTCCCAACACAGTGGCTGGAGAGATGTTTTTTAAAAATGAAAGTCTTATCATATTACTCCTCTACTCAACACCCTGCTGTGCCTCCTCATATCCCACTGAATAAAATCCAAGTCTGGTCCAGAGCCTCCCAGAACATACATGATCTGTTCCCCATAACCCTCGTCTCCGATACCACGCCCTCTTCCTCTTCCCCTGCCAGCTCTGCTGCAGATACACTGGCCTCCTTGAACCTGCACATATGCCAAGCTTGCATCTGCTTCAGGGCTTTCTACACTGGCTATTTTTACCTCCTGGAAATGTTTCTCCCTCCCAAATATCCACTGGGTGAACTACTTCTCCTTCAAGTCCCTAACCTAATTATAGCTTCTCAGTGAGACATCTCCTGACTACTTTATTAAAAATGGAAGGCAAGCCCTAATGGTACTTCTGATCTCTTACCTTCCTCCATTTTGTCTCTTTTTTCCCCATAGCATTTAACAACTTATAAAATCTTATAAAATTTACATCCATATTATGTTTATTTTCTGTTCTCCCCTCCCCATTGAGAATATGAGCGCCAAGATCCTAATGATATTGTTTCATTTATTCCCTATTGCCTCCCAAAAAGTACCTCCTGCATAGAAGTGCTCAGTAAAAATTTGTTGAGTGAATGAATGTTTATTAATTCTTACCCTTATAGAAGGATTTTAAAACCTTGTTTGTGGGTAAACACTCAGAAGAGAACTGATTTACTTCAGTCTTCGACTTAGGATGTACAAAGTTGGAAAGAGCATTTACACTTACAATAAGAAAACACCAGAAAATCTGCAAATTCACAACTTTTTTTGAATCCATTAGAGATCAACTATCTAATCCTGAATTGAAGGAAAAACAGGCAACCTGTGGAGAGAGATAGCAAGTCAGCAGTTTAACTGAGACTGATTCTGCTGAACACATCCAAAAGAATTCAGCTAAAATGGTTAACACTTGACAAAGACTAAACGTGGGCTACCAAGAGAAAATGGAACTTGTAGGGGAGGGGCTGCTGATAAAAGGGGAAACTGACCCACTTGCAGGATCTTCTCCAAGACCTCAAAGATACTCACAAATAAGACTGTAAAGGTGCTGAGGAATGATACTTCTTGGTAAGGGCCCATGGAACATAAATGCCAACCACAGGGAAGACATGAAACCTCAAATTGATCCTTCATCCCTCTCTAGGGAAGGAAAGCCTCAAAGTCCTGAGAAAAAGGCAACAAATACTGCCACTTCTAGGTCATTGGTGAAAACATATTTCAGTTGGAAGAAAACAGAAAAATACCCTCTGTCCAGGGACAGGGCAGGAATACATGCTGGTCCTAGAACTGGAACTGGTGAGAAGCAGGGATTCTGAGGATGCCATGGCTCTAAGATCCAGGGACACAGTGTCTGCCTAGGACTGAGGCATAATGAGAAAAGCAAGGAATATCTGCTCCCTCCCAATCTCACCATCAGGCCAACATGTTGAGTGCTAAGTAATGTTGGAATACTATTAGAAAGGGATAAGAGTGTGGAAAGAAAGAGACCCTCTCAAAAGGGCAGTGCAAGTGGCTGATCTAAAACTGAAGGTGAAATAAATACTTAGCAAAACCATATGGCAAACCAGCCTCAACCTTAACACAAGGTAACACAAGAGGCAGTTTTAGCCTATGATTCACAAAGGATAACCAGAGCAACAACAAATCTTAAGCCTAGTTCACACCTGTCTAGATTTTCTAGGCTGACCCACACCCTCACACCAAAGGCCTAGCAGAGGGAAATGCATGCCCACTTCCAGGCATAAAAGCTATAGCTCCATCTGTCTTACAGAAAATCTCATGAAAAACTTATGGCTTCCAACAACAACAAAATTTAAAAGTTATTTCAAAAGTAAAGAAAAGCAATAAACTGTATAGAGCAAAGCAAATAATAGAACCAGACTTACATATGGTAGACGTTTGAAGTATAAAACAAGGATTTAAAAATAACTCTGATTAATATGTTAAAGACTATAATAGAAAAAGTAGAAAACATGCAAGAGCAGATGGGAAATTTCAACAGAGATGGAAACCATAAGAAAGACTTGAGTGAAAATTCTAAAAATGAGAAACAACAAAAAGTCTTGGACTGGCTCATTAGTAGGTTCAACACAGCCAAGGTAAGAAGCAGTGAACTCAAACTAGGTCAATACAAATTATCGAAACTGAAACACAAAAAGAATAAAAGTGAAAAAATACATAAACAAGAAATGTGGGATAATATCAAATGGTCTAAGTCATGCATAATTGGAACCCCCAATTATGAAAGGGAAGAAGAGAACTAAAAAGAACAGAATAAATATCTGAAGAAACAATGGCTGAGAATTTTCCAAAATTACTAACAATAAACCAGAGATCAAAGAAGCCCAGAGGATACTAATCAGGGTCAACAATAACAAAAAAAACAAAAATAGCTATAGGTAATTCATATTCAAACTGCATAAGATCAAAAACAGAAAAAAAAAACTTGAAGACAGCTAGAGAAAAAAAGATATGTTACACAGAGAAATCAACTAAAAGACAGAGATTGTCAGATTTATTTTAAAAAACTCAAAGACTATATAATGTCAATAAAGTATCCATTTAAATATAAAGACATAGATAGGTTAAAATAAAAGGATAGAAAAAGGTATACCATACAAAGACTATTCAAAATAAAGCTGTAAGTAGTTATATTTCTATTTGACAATGTAGACTTTAAAATGAGGAGTATTATAAAAGGGGATCTGGATAATGATAAAAGGCCCAATTTTTCAAGAAATAGTAACAATTCTAAATGTATATTCACCTAACAACAGAGCTTCAAAATATCTGCACCAAAAACTTAGAGGACTGCAAGAAGAAAGAGACAAATTCATATTTACAGTAGGAGATGTCATCACTCCTCTGTCAGAAATTGGTAGCACAGGTAGACATAATCAATAAGGAGACAGAAGACCTGAATGACACTGTCAACCAATATGACCTAACTGACGTTTAGAGAACCCTGCACTCAACAGTAACAAGAATGCACAATTTTCAAGTGCAAATGGAGCATTCATTAAGATATACCATATTTTGTGCATTAAAACATTAAATGTAAATGATATCATACAATGTGTTTTGACCATACAATGTTTATGATCATACAATGTTATGTTCACATAGTCATACAATGTTTATGACAATAACAAAATTAAACCAGAAATCAACAATAGAAAGATATCTGGAAAATATTCAAATATTTAGTCAAAGAAGTCAGTCAGAAAGTAAGTTTCAGCGGAAGTTTAATATATTTTGAACTAAATGGAACTGAAAATGTAATATATCAAAATTGAGGGATGGAGCTAAAGAAGCACTGAGAGGAAAATTTATACCATTAATGATTACATTGAAAAGAAATAAAGGTATCAATAAGAAACCTAAGCTTCTCCTTTAGAAAAGTAGGAAAAGAAGAGTAAAATGAAGCCAACTCGAGCAGAAAGAAGGAAATAAGAAAGATAAGAGCAGAAATTGATGAAATTAAAAATAGAAAATGTGTAGAGAGGGAATTCCCTGGTGGCACAGTGGTTAAGAATCTGCCTGCCAATGCAGGGGACATGGGTTCGAGCCCTGGTATGGGAAGATCCCAAATGCCATGGAGCAACTAAGCCCATGCGCCACAACTACTGAGCCCACATGCCACAACTACTGAAGCCCATGCACCTAGAGCCCATGCTCTGCAACACGAGAAGCCACCACAATGAGAAGCCCACACACCACAATGAAGAGTGGCCCCTGCTCACCGCAACTAGAGAGAAGTCTGCACGCAGCAACAAAGACCCAACGCAGCCAAAAAAAATTTTTTTAATAATAAATAAATTTATAAAAAGAAAATGTGTAGAGAAAATCAATGAAGTGTAAAGCTGGTGTTTGGAAAGGACAATATAATTAATATACTTCTATTTTGGCTGGTCAATCAGTGACAGAAAGCGAGTGAGAGAGAAGACATAAAGTACCAATATCAGGAGGAAGGGAAGAGGGAGCATCAGACACACAGGCATTAGAAAATTAAGAAAGGAATGTTATTTATCCTATGCCCACTAACTCAAAAATTTACATGAAATGGACAAATCCCATGAAAGATACAAACAACCAAATCACACTCAAGAATAGATAACCTGAATAGTCCAAAGTCTTTTAAAGAAATTTAATTCATAGTAAAATACCTTTCAACAAAGAAAATGTCAAGCCCAGATTGTTTCACAGGGCTTAGCAGGAAAGGCAGTCCTGGTCTAAACTTTAAGAGTTATCAGAATATTCCCTGCCTTTCAGATGGAAGTTGTGGAAACTGCCCTGATATCTTAGCATAAAAGAGATTAAATGTTGGAACTTGAATGCTTCAGAGAGAGTGTACGGGCTTATGGAGCATCAGATAAATGGATTGGACATGACTATGTCTAAGAAACGGGCAACCTTCACAGATGCTTAATATTTTGAGAAATCACAGCCATCCCTGGGACAGGAAAAAATTAAATTGTAGACATGCTTGAGCTTATTTAGGATCTTTAACTCACTTCACTTGTTGAAAAGAGGATTCCCTGAAACTGGAACTGATACTGGGAAGGCAAGATGACTCATAGCAATTCACTATAAGAAACATTAATTGATTTCATGTGTAGGGATAACAAGGCCAGAGGTGGGAGAAAATAATTTTGATTGTATGATTTTAACATACAACTAAAACCCTTTAGGGATGCAAGGCTTGGGAGAGAACTAATGCCAATTAACAGAAAATCCACAAATTCTCTGATGGCTGTGGCAAAATGTGTGACAGCATTTGAAAGGGAATTTTGTAATGTGGATCAGTTATCAGGATGCAGATGTCAATTTCTGACAACCTACAAACAGGAAGAAAGGGGGTGGTCCCTTCACAAGGTATTAAATTGGAAGGACATGTGCAAGAGTCCTTATAACAAAGTTATATCTGAGCACATTTTGGAAAGTAAGACCCACCTGGAGCAAATAACTACGGGAGTAAATTATTTATTCTTGGAGAATTATTAACTTCCCCAGAGACTAGGGGATATATACACATATGGGGCTTGGGTAAATGAGAAATTTGAAGATAGCTCTGCAAGGCCATCTCTATATCCCAATAGGACTGAGCACTTTTTTTTCATTCCCTGGAGCATCCATTGTAAAAAATCATAAAAGTCTTTAGGCCTCCTTTTTTCCAAGTGTTTGAAACAAATCTGAGGATAGCTATTTTATTAAATATTTTAGCCCACTTACTAGGGAAATGTGGGGAGGGCAGGAAGAAGAACTATAAAAATTCATAATATATCCCCATAAAGACACAACTAGTAGTAGTTGAGCAGGCGTAGTTTGCTTATTCTTCTTCATACAGCACCTTTTTCAGTAGTTTTCACTTTGAGTTCAGTAATACCAAAATCATTATTTTTAAAAATGCATGGAACACATTATAATTGAAAATATCCCTCCAAAAGCTATTTGATCCTATAAAAATTATACTTTATTTTGTCCCATAATTTATTTTATGTAGTCTAAGATGATAACAAAGTCCATATATGAACAATAATTTAATATCTTATCTTTGTCTAAGTAAAACCACCAATTTAAATTAGCTCGATTAAGGTACACTGATATCCTATATAATATTTCATATTACCATCATATTCTCAACATTCTTTGAATTACAAGTGTTTAATTTGATTGAATTTCTTGAAGTCCTATTTTCAAAGGTTTAAACTTTATACACAATTGATTTTTAAAATCTTACTAATTATGCTTCATGAAAAAAATGCAAACAATATATTCCTTGAGTTGGTACTGTGTTCATATAGCTGTTTTGAGCAGCATTAGAAATTTAAAATAAATAAAATCAATGTCTTTATAAATAACATATTGTTGAAATCAAGCAGAAGTAAGTATCACAAAACCAAAGCATCTGACAAAGTTAAGGTACCTAATTTGAGGATCATTAATATCAAGACTCCGATAATAAACAGATCACCTACTAAGAATGTGAATTCATCTACAGGTCATTTTGCCATGTAATGACTATGCTTCATTGGGCTGTTTTGACCTATTTCCACCAACCACTCTCTTCTTCAATTTAGTACTTGTTACACGCTGGGCTCTCTGCACGTAAGTGCACTTTCTAAGTGACTCAGCCCTTTCCCATTTCTCACCGCGTTTCTCAATATTTGACAGTCCTTGACAATTCTGCTTGTGCCAAATGATTTTTCTTTCAAAAGAAAAATTCCACATTGAGTTGTATTTAAAAAAGAAAGAAGCGTAACTTTAAAAGCCAAATAATGAGAACTTTAGGAGACTATCAACTATTACCTAGGTGAGGAATTGGTGTTTAAATTTTTCCAAATTCCATTCAGAGGTGTATTTAAGGATCTGCCTGATAGGAGGTAACTTTTCAATTGTTTCTGAATTTTGTATTTGATGGCATGTGTGGAATAAATGAGTTTTTTATGTTTAGCATTCTGTACTATAGCATTATTTAGGAAAATTTATCAATAGTCTCCAACATTTTAAATTGCAATGAACCTGTTTTCTTGGCACCTTTCATTTGGCTCTAGATTTTTCCATTCTTAATTGAAAAAGAAGGCGTTGCCTTCTGAAAATAAGCTGCATAATTTTACAGATTTTGAGAGATGCTAATACCGAAGAATAAATGCAAGTGGAAAAGTTTATTGCTAATTATACTTATGTGAAAATGAGATATTTTGTCTTATGTTTGCTATGAAAATAAGAGTGAATTAGGCAAAAATATAAAGGCTATAATATATCAAAAATAATGTGTGCATACACACATATACATAGTTTCCTGGAAAAGTATTTTATTTATAATATAGATATGGATATAGATTTTTAACATAGATAGGTAGATAACTGGCTAACTAGCTAGCTATATAGATTTAGATGATATAGGTAGGTAATATAGACTTACAGGTAAGTGTAGTAGTTTTTTAAAATTTATTTTATTGAAGTATAGTTGATTTACAATGTTGTGTTAATTTCTACTGTACAGCAAAGAGATTCAATTATATACATATATACATTCTTCTTCATATTCTTTTCCATTACGGTTTATCAAAGGATGTTGAATATAGTTCCCTGTGCTATACAGTAGGACCTTATTGTTTATCCATTCTATTTATAATAGATTACATCTGCTAATCCCAAACTCCCAATCCATCCCTCCCGCTCCCAAAAGAGATGCTCATTTTATCTTATCAATTACCTTTTCTCTTTTATTTTAAACAAAAGTTAATTTCAATTACAAAATTCACAGAATACTTACTTCTCCTGTTTTATGTTCTACAGAACACAGAAATAAAAATATTCATCTAAGGGTGAAAAAAAGCTGATATAAGTTTATAGTCATCAGTATTACAATATTTTTTACCACCTTCAATCACACTAATGGATATTTCTTGAGCAATATATCCTAGTAATCTTTGTGATATTGTCTTTTCATTTACTGAAAATTAGAATATTTTAGAATTTGTCTTTCTTTTTCCTATTTGTAGGGTGCAAAATAATGAAAAGTTGAACTATAATGAAAATTCCAAGGTTTACAGAATAATCTAAATGCTTTTTGATTTAGTGTTAGTCAACAGAACATCCAAAATTAAAATTTAATGGAGAACTGTTGGAATTTTAAGATTATTCTCTGCTAAAGTGGATCCATATTATCAGTTTTTCCTTTCAACTTCTATTTCTTCCTGCCTGAGAAACCCCTTTTCAAAAATCTTACATCTTTCTTTAGCAAAATATAAGTTCCAAAAGAATTTAGGAATAGTTATTTAGATGCTGTAAACGAATGCAGTGAGGAAAGTGGATAACAAGATCGCAGAGATGCAATAAAGAGAGAAGCTAATGAGCAGATTTTGAAATTCAAGGAAATCTGAATATTTAACTTCTGACTAAACTTCAAAGTTTAAATTATATAAGATAGCTCTCAGTCCTGACTTTGGGCAAAAACAAATTATCACTTCCAAAATAACTTTACCTAAATATACAAATCAACCACACAACACTCATAATAACTTTTATCAAGATGCAAGATAACTAGAATGCATTGCCACCTACTAAAAGGCAAACGTCCCTATAAGTCCTGAGGAAAACACCCAGACCTCAGCTTGCACTAAAAAGAAATGACAGCACAGTTTGTCATCACAAGAATGTGGCTGTATTCTCTTCATTATGCCTCACTATTATTAAACAGAACCGGACGATCTTTATTTCATTTACTTTAATCAGAAGGCTCTTCTAAAATGCTGCTGGTCAATATTTGGTTTGAATGAAGCACTTTATTAAAAATGGTGGACGTTTCTACTTAACATAGCCTGAATAGCTGAAAGGGAAATAATAGCACAGGCATGAAATGGCATAATAAATCAAAGGATACCCTTTTCCTTCTAAACATTTCCAAGGTTAGTTTTCATCTTAATAGAATTGCTGATCTGTCAACTGATCAACTGTAGATACGCCTGTGACTTGTTTCAATGGAAAGAGGGATGCCAAAAATAATGAGAAATAACCCTTGGAGCCTTGTCTGAAAGCATTTTTGTTTTGCTGCACATGCTTTGTGTGCACTGAAAAATTTTTCCCTTCTGCAGAGTAAAATTCCAATTGATTAAAAATAAAAGGGGCTTCCCTGGTGGCGCAGTGGTTGGGAGTCCGCCTGCCGATGCAGGGGACGCGGGTTCGTGCCCCGGTCCGGGAGGATCGCACAGGCCGCGGAGCGGCTGGGCCCGTGAGCCATGGCCGCTGAGCCTGCGCGTCCGGAGCCTGTGCTCCGCAGCGGGAGGGGCCGCAGCGGTGGGAGGCCCGCGTACCGCAAAAAAAAAAAAATAATAAATAATAATAAAAAAATAAATAAAAGGACTTAGCTGGTTCATATTTCTAAATGGCATGGAGCAACAGATCATTGTGGTAAACACCATTTTCCGGATTGACTTTAAATGGTCAAGGTGGTAGCAAAAGTTAATTAGAAATCTCCAGCTCCACCGGGGACAATGAGGTGTTACGACCGTTTGAAAGATTAGAAAAGTATATAATCTGAAGTGAGAGCCGTCTTTACATTGTCTCAATAACAATAAGAGACCTGGAGATCATCTCTATCTCCTCTGTATAATGAGGGAGAGAGACCTCTTCTTGGCCTCCTTGTATATATTCTGGACGACCACTTACACTTTCACATAAGAATTCTGAAATCCCTCAGACACTTACAGTGACAGTTACATGACAACTCTCACTTAATTCCAGGAAAAGGTAAAGAGTCTCTAAAGAGGATAAGAAACTCTGGCTGTGTCGTATCATATCACTCAAAATAAAGCCTTTAATCAGGAAGGCGCACAACAGGAAGAAAGGTATTTCAGTCAGTTTTGGAATTAGGTCATAGTAGGCAGAGGACATATCTATATGACTCACCCTTTAGGTGAAGGCCCCTCCCTACTGCCTTCGTGTCTAAGTGCCAGGGTTGTCTCTGGGGCTCTTTTTTTTGGCCGGCAGGGCTTGCTCTCCGGGCTTGCTGAATATGCTCCTATATTAGAAAATCTCAGCTAAAATTATCTGCCTATGCTTCTCCAGGTGAAAACCAAGTTTTATGCATGACAGAAGCGCAGCGTCTATCACACAGTAAGCATTCAGTAAACCCTTGTTGTGCCTGGTGGCGGTGTATCGATAAATTTCGTTTCATCAGCCATCAGATTTCAAGTTCCTCTCAGGCAGAGTCTAAGCCGGAATTTTGCCCTCCTTCTAATTAATGACTACACGTAGCAGAGCTAAGACTCCCAATGCCACAAAGGGCCATTGTTACAGCTTTAACTCACCCCAGATCCTGACAGACTGGAGCAATACTTTTATACTGGATGAGGGTGCTTTCAATAAGGGCAAGTCATTTAGAAATCACATCCAGCATTTCATTTGGATGTGTATTCTGTTGCTGTTCAAGTGCAATAAGGTATGTTTTGAGCTTTAACTTGGGTCGAGCACAACGACATCTTTTAAGTTCCCTTAAGTCATTAGACTAATTGTTTTAATCTGAGCTGTAAAAAAAGGATTTTTTTCTTAAGAGAAAATTATACATTTAATATACCAAAGATCAAGGAAAGACATACACACCGGAGCACATACACTCCCTGAAAAGTCTTCAAAATACCTACTATAATCTTTATTCCCATCAGCTTAAGAAAAATGGGAACCCTTTTTTTATGACTCAGGGAGCACATAATAAAATGAATGAAATGGGACAGTTCAAACAGGTCTTCACTTTCATTCACCTCTATCACTGGTGCTACTCATAATTTCAGGACATCTCACTTTTCATTCTAATCTTTTAGAATGAAAATTTATATCTGCACTGCTAGATTCAGCTTCTCGAATTTCATCATCGCATTTTACAAAATACAAATACATAAAGTTTTCCTTCATACCGAGGTAAGTGTGAGAAACAAGACTGAATACCTAGAGAGAAATATTCACTTTCTACAAATAAAGAAGCACAATCAATTCCTGTATTCTAGAGGAGAAGTTGGAAGCTAAATGTTATAGTGAAAAGGTGCTTGCAGATACAAAAGCAAGAATTAAAATCATTATAAAGGTGGTCACGTCATTTGTTTTTACAGTAATACATAGTAAAACAAGTAGCTCATTATTTAAAACAGTAGTATGTGATACTATAGTAATTAATATATTATATTAATATAACCCTGTCTACACTATAAAAATAGCTGTATTTTTATCATCTTTATAATTGTTCACTAAATAAACAATATTGTTTTAAACATTATTGTTTATATTAGATATGTATATGTAGTTCATTGTTTAAAACAGTATATATAGTTTTATAAAGGTAGCTCATAGTTTTAAACAATGTATTTATAATATAATAAATTATAAATGTATAATGATATATAAATAATAATTTAAGACCTGATAAGTGTTAGTCATGGTTAATTTTATGTATCACCTTGGCTGGGGTAACGGGTGCCCAGACAGCTGGTGAAGCATCCTATCTGGGTATGTTTGTGAGGGTGCTTCCAAAGGAGATCAGCGTTTGAATCTGCAGACTGAATAAAGAAGAAGACTCTCACCAATGCAGACGGGCCTCACCCAATCTGTCGAGGTCCCGAATAGAACAAAAAAGGTGAGGGAAGAGCAAATTTGCTCTTTGCTGGAACTGGGACATCTATTCTGTCTTGGGACATCAGCACTCCTGGTTCTCAGGCCTCTGGACTCAGACTGAATTTCACCACTGGCTTTCCTGGGTCTCCAGCTTGCAGACAGCAGATCATGGGATTTCTTGGCTTCCATAATTGCATAAGCCAATGCCTTAAAATAACTCTCTCCATATATATATATATATATATATATATACACACACACACACACATATACACACACATATATGTACATATATCCATATCTATATGCTATTTGTTCCATTTCTCTGGACAACCCTGTTCAGTGATCACCTATTATAATTTTAGTATGTTTCTTATTGACTTATGAGTTCATTAAATATTAAAGCTATACAATCTCTGCAGTTTTTCCTGAAAATATGTCCAAAGCACTTGATTTTTACTTTTCACTCAAGATGTGTTTGAATTTTAGTGCTGTGTGCTTACTCTGTTGATATAGAGAAATTCTTAAATTATATCATACATTTTAAAGACTAGATTGTGTCATCTATGCAGATGGGATTCTGAAGATGTTATCGCTGAGGCGGTTCTTCCCAATGATTCAGAAAGGTGACCATCCAGTGGCAAATAAGTGTCCAATGTTTGAAAGTCAATATTGGCAAAAAGGGACAGGAAATATGCTACTACATAACAAACAAAGTGAAATCATCTTCACAAGAAGGCTGACATCAGCTGGCTTGGCCTAAAATAATATTTATGTGTAGAGTGTGGTTTGGTATGAAAGCAACAGTCAATACTCGCACCCCACGCCCCACCCCTGTCTTATCTTGGTGGAGTTTGAGCTTTGAGTTGATTTAATTTCTTCCCACATTGATCTGGTGTAGCAACTTCCCCTACATTCTACCAGAACCTTATTAGTATTTAGGGCTTTCTGTCCCTATAGAGTCAAAGGTATATCCAAGGCCATTCAAGAAAAGGAGGTAAGGGGTGAGGGGTGGATAAAATTTTAGACAAATCAAGTATCACTCCTCCTGGAAAATGTCTGGGCAGTTTACCTCACCGGATGGCAGGAGGAAGGCTTCTGGCACTGATGTGTGGGTCTCTAGCTCGTCCTGGAAAAGGACCCTGGAACTGTACCTTCCCCCTTTCATCCTCCTGTCCCTGTGGGACTTTCCTTCTCTTTCCCCAGCTTTTGCCACCCTCATCAGTTTTACAGGGTAAAACTTAAATCTGCACACCACTTAATACTTCAAAACATCCTGTCATAATTCAAATAAAAAATGTTACCAAAAAACTGAAGAACATGAAAAGATGCTTTGGAGGGCATGAAACGGAGACAGTGAGAATGTCTACCCAGAAAGATTCCCTTCCACTGCAACTGCTGTTATACATGTGGAGGGCACCTAAGAAACTGGAATTTCTCCCAGGGATTTTTTTATTCCTATAGGTCCTTTTTCTGACTATTTGCTACAGGTCATTTTCCTTTAAATAAATTTGTGTCTGATAATTGTGAGGCACAGACTTTAGTAAGACGTGTTGGGTAAGCTGTGCCTTTTCCATATTCAAATATTCTTTAGCCTTTCATAGATGGAGAAGTTTTTGCCTAGAAAGCAATATTCCACAACACAAATTACCCAGGGGAAGGCCGCTCTGACTTGGATGTTCATTTATAAATTTTTTCTTACATTAAATCTACATCCTTCTACTTGAGGTCCTCAACCACGGAGACTTCTGAATGTTCTAAAACACAACGGACTTTTCATGGGTGGAGAGTTTTAAGAATTTCTTGAATTTCCAAATTGTAGTATATAATTTTCCCATTAAAATATGTAGTGGATGAGAAGGGGAGAGTCACGAAGCCGCATCTGATGTGGACACTACTCGAGTAGCTGGCGAGGCTCTCACACTAGCTTACAGGTTCACCCGCTGACACCACCCTCAAAGCACTATTCAAATATATAGCTCAGCAAACTGACATCTAAGTATTTACCCTGTGCATGTAAGAGACTTGAAACTGTTAATGGGTTGACATATACACACTACTATATATAAAATAGATAACTAATAAGGACCTACTGTATGGCACAGAGAACTCTACTCCATACTCTGTAATGGCCTATATGGGAAAATAATCAAAAAAAAGAGTGGATATATGTATGCGTATAACTGATTCACTTTGCTGTACACCTGAAACTAACACAACATTGTAAACCAACTATATACCCCAATAAAAATTAGTTAGAAAAAGGATGTATCATGTCTAAATGGTGAGTGAGGAGACAAAATTAAAAATAATGTAGGGACTTCCCTGGTGGCACAGAGGTTAAGAATCCACCTGCCAATGCAAGGGACATGGGTTTGATCCCTGGTCCAGGAAGGTCCCACATGCGCCGAGCAACTAAGCCCATGCGCCACAGCTACTGAGCCTGCACTCTAGAGACAGCAAGCCACAACTACTGAAGCCCGCCCACCTAGAGCCCATGCTCTGCAACAAAGAGAAGCCACCGCAATGAGAAGCGCGCGCACCGCAACGAAGAGTAGCCCCCGCTCGCCACAACTGGAGAAAGCCCGCGCGCAGCAACGAAGACCCAATGCCACCAAAAATAAATAAATAAATTTAAAAAAATAATGCAAAAGACAGACACAAATCATAAAAGTACTATTTTTAAACATTTGTTTTCAACACATGTGACTTTAACGTTTATAACATTTATTTTAAAAGTTAGGGTACAATAGCAAATATATCAATAGGTCAACACATCTATAATTAATCCCTGTTGTACAGTTTGGTCAATTTCACAGCATAAACCAAAAAATAGGTAAAATTACTGAAAAGTCAAAAATAATAAAAAATGATGTGTACTCTAAGAAGACATCTCTCCATGAAGAATCTTTCTCGAAATTACATCTTTTCAAATTTGGAAGTAGAAAAGGAATGAGGAAATTAAAATTCAACTTCTGAAAGTGCAGCACAACTTGCTGAAAATAATTATTCTGTGACAGAAATAAATGCATCTAAGAGCATGTGAGTATAATTATGTACCACAGGTAGTAAATATCATGTTATGTTTCAATGATTTTATGGATATCAAACTCATCTGTATGCTATTTCTGATAGCAATTTTATGACTAAAACTAATAAATATAGGAAACTGTTCTGATTTTTAATAATACATGATTTCTTATGGCGGTAATATTTGGGCTGATGTAAAATGATAAATCTGAAGGCTAAGGTTAAAGCAGTTCTTGGAAAATAACTGAAAACATTAAATGCATTCCTTGTCCTAGATCTTTCTAAAGTCATTATTGCATTTTTTGAAAGTATACTTCAGGGGCTTCTTTTCCACTTCAAAGTTAAAGCCATTAAACTTACTGTTCCATGTAATAAATTAATAAACAAGATAGATTAACCAAATGATATGGAGCATTACCTCTTCCAGTTCCTCTCACTCTCCTCTAGTTCACTGTTGTTCCTCTCTTGGGAAGTGTGGAAAAGTTCTGCTTAAATTTAGATTGAATAAAGTGCTCAGTAAGATATTTCAGACTCCCAGGAGTGTGGTATGTGGTAGAGAGAGGAAATGGACTTTTTTTTTTCCCTGGAGCTTTTAAATATGTTGGCCTGTGAGCAGCTCGATTGAGTTGGCTGCCAAAATAACACCGGCAGTTGTTAAGCTCCCACCAGAGCTGAGAAAGCAACCCAGAAAGGATTTCTCCAAATACCAACTATCCTATGTGGTTTGGTGAACTCTAATAGTGACCTGCCTTACAGCCTTTGCCTGTAACATGTAAAAATCCTGCATCTTTTGCTAAATGCCAAGGGGGGAAAAGAACAGCAGCAGTAGCAACCACTCAACAGCCTTTTTTTGCGGTTTAAACTCTTCCTGGGGGTTTGACTCTTACTGTGACTTCTGCCAAAAGGGGCCTCACCATGGCCAGGAGGGCTGTCCACACGGTCTGTGACTGGGATAAAATGGAACTTATAGTACTGGACACTTTTGAGAACGAAAGAGGGCTGATTAACAATTACATCGGGACACTAGATGTAAGTTTAGAGTGTCCCAGGCACACCAGGACAGAGTGTACCAGCTCGGCAGTTCTTTAACTTATCAGCATAACACTTCCATCAATTTGAAAATATCTCATCATGCCACTTCCTTCTGTGTCAGCATTTGTGGTCCGTGAGCTAGTGAAATTTGGACAGCCTGTTGAGGTTGGGAGCGTTTGGTTTATGTTAATATGTGTTAAATTCTTTAAAATAAAATTTCTACAATGCCCTGTAACTGATTGCTAATGATCTTTGTATACGATTCAAACTGCCATCTCTATGCTATGTATCTTCAGCTAGACTCTCCTTTTCTACCTCTGAATTCACTTCCATGAACACTTAAACTGCCCTATAACCATGTTTCCTGTCCTTTTTGAGAATCACTGTGTTATGCCATAGCTAAGAAGCAAATTCCCACTAATGCATAAAGAGGAACAGAGTTTAACGATTGATAAAACAGTGATGATGGTGTGTCATGAAAGAAGTGTATTCTTTTCAGCAGAGGAAAACGTTAAATCTTGCATCATATAAGTTCATTCTGAAAAAAATCACTGAATCATGTAATAAAGTCTCACATGAGCCATCAGACACAAAGGCGAGATCTTGACTTATTAATTTTTTTTTTATTTTTAATTGTCTTCAAAGGCGTTTTGACAAGACACCTTGTCTCTAAAACACAGCCCTGGAATGGTTGATTTCAGTTATTTAATTTTGCTAATTGTTGCAAAACTGTCCTTTATTGGTCTCAGGTCCACTCATTCCATAAATACTTATTGAGCACTTACAACAAGGAGGTATCTTTTTAAGCACTGGGGAAAATGTATTGAAGTTATAAAGAATTTCTGCTCTCAGGGGATTTATGTTCTAGAGTAGAGAGACAGAAAAATTAATAAATCAATATGAAAAATACTAGTAGTGACAAATCGTGATCAGATAAATTAGGGTGATACAACAACAATTGGCTGAATCACGGAAAACCTTTTTGGAGAGGTAGCATTGAAGAAGCAGAGCTCAACTTGGCTAGAAAATCAACTTAATGCTCTTCTCAAATAAGTATGCCCCATTCATATCTTTATCATTTTCTCTTCTATCATTCTTAATATCTCTACAGCAGCTAGTTTTCTCCCTGTTGATTAAGAATACAAACAAAACTTTCACATTCTTTGAATTGGTATCAGTCCACAAATATCCTCTCCCGTATATGAGCACTTTTATACAATGCCAGGCTATCTAAAGTTAAGAAAATCTATTAACTGGCCATCTTAAAGGTAAACAAGATAAAACTGGAAGTTTTTATTTCTTCAATAGATTTTGAGCTTTTTAAAAAGATCTTTAAAATTATCCCAGACAAGGGAGATTGAAATTGACATATATACACTAATATGTATAAAACAGATAATAAGAATCTGCTGTATAAAAATAAATAAATAAAATTCAGATTAAAAAAAAATTATCCCAGACAAATAGACCAATGGAATAGAGAATCCAGCAAGTTACCTAGTTATATGTGGTTAGCTAATTTACAACCAAGGTGATACTGAAGTACAGCAGGGAAGAAGATGGTCTTTTCACTTAATAGACCTGGGTTGATAGGCCAGCCATATAGGAAAAAAAGGTACCTTGATTCCTATACCTTGCACCATATACAAAAAACAATACTAAATGTATCATAGATAAATGTGAATGGTAAAACTACAAAGCTTTTGGGGGAGGTGGGCAAAAAGGCAAAGATTTCTTAAGCAAGATACAAAAAGTGCTAAGTGCAAATAAAATTAGTGATTAAAAGACTGCATGAAAATTGTAAAAATTCTGTTCATCCAAAGACACCATTAAGGGACTTCCCTGGTGGTCCAGTGGTAAAGAATCTACCTTCCAGTGCAGGGGATGCAGGTTCAATCCCTGGTCGAGGAACTAAGATCTCACACGCCACGGGGCAACTATACCCGCGCTCCACAACTTCTGAGCTTGTGCGCCTCAATGAGAGAGCCCGTGTGCTGCAAACTACAGAGCCTACATGCCCTGGAGCCCGCAGGCCACAACTAGAGAGAGAAAACCTACACCACCACTAGAGAGAAGCCCACGCACTGCAACGAAGAGCCCGCGTGCCGTAACAAACAGCCCGCGTGCCGTAATTAAGACAAAATAGTTGTGATACATATGTCCAATAAACCTATGACATATAAATAACTTCTATGAGTCAATATTAAAATGACACAGAAACCAAAAAATAATTGGCAAAAGTCTTATACAGAACCTCCGTAATGAAACAAACCAAAATGGACAATTGATATAAGAAAAAGCACTCAACTTTATAAGTCATTATCGAATAAACACTAAAACCACATAAAATACCACTGCACACATACTAGATTGGTTAAAATTTAGAAAGAAAATGATGCACATTCTCAACTGCTAGCAGGAATGTGGAATAATTGGAATTATCAAGCACTGCATGTAAAAGTATAACTTGGTATAATTACTTTAGAAAACATTTGGCAGAATCCACTAAGTAGAATATACACGTACCTTATGACTAGAAATTCTACTCATGTATTTTCTCCACAGATATGAATATCAAAGACATGTATGAGAATGTTCATATTTACACTGTCTTAAAAAGCAAAAACCAGAAGCAAATATCTATCCAGAGCAGAATGGATAAATGAAGGGTGATATATTCATATCATCAAATACTATACAGCAGGGATTGGCCAACTATGGTCTATGAGCTAACTGTAGTGTGAGACCTATTTTTGTGTGGCTTGCAAACTAAGACCATATTTTTAAAGGACTGGAAACACACACACACACACACACACACACACACACACAGAAGAACATGCCACAGTTCTATACATGTCCTGCAAAGCCTAAAATATTTTCTATCTGCTCCTTTAAAGAAAATACCTATTGGCCCCTGTTATATATCAGTGAGAATAAACAGCAACAACTACACAAAACAGCATGGACCAATAACCTAAGACATATTGCTGGGAGGAAGGTGCCAGACATAAGAGAGAATATAAAGTATGACTCCTTGCAAAAAAGTTCAAAAGCAGGCAAAACTCATCTATGATGTCAGAAGTTAGGCTACTATTTCCCCTGGAGGGTGAGGAGCCACTGGAAAGGGTCCAAGCGAGTTCCTGGGGTTGGGCTAGTTCCTTTTTTCTTGCTGTGCACTGCACACACAGCTGGCTGCACTGGTGGAAATCTCTTGAGCTGTACACTTACAGTAATGTATAGTTTTCTATGTTTAAGTAGTATTTCTACTTTAATAAAATTTAGAAAAAAATCAATAAATCTCCACAATAATTAACATGTATATGCATAAATTCAAGGATATTCACCATAGCATTATATAAAAGAGATAAAAATGAGAATATATCTAACTGTCCAACAAGAGACTTGGTTAAATAAATTATAATTTACCCACACAGCAGACTCCTATGCAACCACAGAACACTAAACTTATAAAAGAATATTTATTTGTATGGAAAGACACAAATAACATAATCTTAAATGAAGGAAATTAAAGAGTACATGCCAACTGAGTATTTTGGAAAGGCACGAACACATACCAGGATCTCAGCCGAGAGGAATATTCACAAATAATAGATGATACTTTCTTCTGGGTGTGGAATTAGAGGTGCTTTCACTTTATTATTGGTTTTTGTTTGTTCATTCGTATTTCCTGATAATTTTTAAAGAAAATATTTTCGCAGGGAAAATAATTTGTTTTAAAATGTGTGCATTTTAAGTACTTTTGGAAAAGTTTGAAACAGGCACTGTGATTTGAAAGCTAGAAGGGTTACCCTGGCTGATGTCAGTCTGGAAGGTGGTGTGAGGAAACGCACAAAGATCTATGGTCAGCTGTAGAAGATGTAGGAACACTCAATAAATACGCTGCTTCTAGTTGGGTCTCTCAGTATAAGATCCCAACCTCAAAGAGATCTAAGGCTTTACAGTAGCAGAAGTGTCACACCGACATTCCACCACTATTCATTTATAAGCATCGTAAGCCCCTGGGGGTGATAGACGACTTCCCTCTCACACTGATAAATAGATACTGACATAGCTTTATTATCTCCTCAAGGTTAAAAATCAATGGTTTACCTGTGAAAACATCTGTTTATAAGCTTGTCTTTGCTTCTCTCAGGAGCCACATTTACATGCTGGGCTTTAAGCATGCCAGAAATGAGAAGCCTAAGTTTCATTTGGCCTGCTTTTTTTCTTAAACATGCCAGACCAGCTCTCTACAAGAGAAAGCAGGTAAAAAATGGAACAGCAATGTAAGCCCACACTCATCCATTTGTAACGAGAACAAGTTAGATTTCACCTGTTAAAAATTAATGAATAACATCTCCTAGCAGGTGACTAGAGACATGAGCATCGATTTTAGATCAAGTGATGGTTGTAGAATAAATGCTAGCCAAGGAGATTCAAATAAGTATAACTTTGCTGTTGCTGGCGGTGTTAGAGAGGCGGATGGAAAAATGGATTCGATTATCTCATAGAGGGAGTGGAGGGATTTTCATATTTAATTTGACTCATCTTCACCTAAAACAACATGAAGAGCAACTCAGAAAATAGCCTATTGGACAACGTTGGACTTTTCATTCAAAACTCTTTGACGCAAAACAAGAGAAAAGGGTTTAGCTTAAAAAAAACAAATGTGCAAACAAACCAAAAAACACTGGCACCAGGGTCATATAGACTGCAAGAGCCAGTTCGTGGGCGTTTTTCAGAACAATTTCCTAGAATTTCTCAGCGCTCTATGGCAAGCATCTCAAATTCAACATAATCAAAACCCGAGTTTCTCTCTCTCTTGCCACCCCTAAGTTAATTCTTTCTTGGAGCCTTTATCTCTGTTCATGGCAGCTCCACCTCCCAGTTTGCTCAGGCCCTAAACCTTGGTGTTACCCTTGATGCCTCTTTCTTCCACACCCTATAGCTCCTCTGTCAGCAAGTCCTGCTAGATCTAACTACAAAATATGACCAGAAATCTACTTCTCTCACCACCCCTACTGCTGCTACCCTGATCCAAGCCACCTTATATCTCATGTGGCTTATTGTACAGTCTCCCAAATGGCCTTCTGACTCGGTCTTGCCCCCTGTAGTCTACACCCCAAACTAACACCCAGAGTCATTCTGTTAAAAAGCAAGTAAGCTTATGTCATACTTTTGCTCATTTTCCTTCAGCGGTCCCCATCTCACCCAAAGAAAATGCTAAGTTCTTACTATGACCCTCAAGACCCTATCAGATAAGTATAACATTTCACTCCTTTGCAATATCTCCAAGCAAAAACCTCATGGATTCTATGGATTCTAACTTCTACTAGAGGGTTTTTTTTTTTAAATTCTAGCCAAGCAAAAACGCATGGATTCTAACTTCCATTTTAATGTTGTTTGCTGTTCTTTGGCATTTTATAAATAATTTAAAGTAGTAGCTTCAATTCTGTTTTGTCAGATCTTCTCTTAATTTGGGGGCTTTACATGTGTAATAGCTAGCAGACTATATTTAATAAATTAGTCATGTTTATAAAGATACATTTCTCCAGACTCCCAGATGTAGACTTGTGGTTGCCAAGGGGGAGGGGCGTGGGGGAGGGATGGAGTGGAAATCTGGGACTAGCAGATGCAAACTATTATACAGAGAATGGATAAACAATAAGGTCCTACTGTATAGCACAGGGAACTATATTCAATATCCTGTGATAAACCATAATGGAAGAGAATATGAAAAATTATGTATATATAAATGTATAACTAAATCACTTTGCTGTACAGCACAAACATAACATTGTAAATCAACTATACTTGAATAAAATAAAAAAGGTAAAACCTAAAAGATGAAGATAAAAATGAAATTTAAAAGAAGATATGTTTCTCGTAAATGATATTCCACCACATAGAAGGAGAATCACAGATCCATAAAAAGTTTAATACATAAAGCTTAGAGGAATGCATATGTTTGCTTTTAAAATCTGTGATCTTGAAGTTAAAATGTCATGAATAAATAGGACTGCAATATCCACCAGACCCAAAAGAAGAACATACAAAGTTATATTATTGATGCTATTGAACGGGAGGCAACATGAATGCCTGAGGGTCATTTCCATGTTGGATAAGAAATGGGGCAACACTTGTATATGCATGTTTTAGCTGATTAATAACCCTGGATGTACTGATTGATCAAATCAAATTAAAGGCTTGGAGGGAATATTTCCGAGTCTCAAGAAAGAGACTACTGGGGGACTTCCGTGGTGGTCCAGGGGTTAGGACTCCGTGCTTCCACTGCAGGGGGCATGGGTTCGATCCCTGGTCAGGGAATGAAGATCTCGCATGCCACACGGACAGCTGGTCCCCCACAAAAAAAGAAAAAAAAAAAGAAAGGGACTAGTGGCGCAAGAGCCTAAGAATCCTCATACCATCTTCAGTTTCCCAGCAACTTATACCTTTGTAAACAGACAAGAGTAGCGTCTGATTCACCATTAATATGATTTACTTCTCCTCCAGATTGCCTATGAAAACAGTAACGTGTTCTCAGACTCACTTGTATTTGATCACAGATTTAAAGAGTGTTTATAGAAACTTCTAAAGCATGTATGGTTTACCTTGAGCCCTTGCTTAGAAATAAAACTGAATCTGTACTTTAATCATCCAGAGCACAGAGTGCAGGACTGCAGACTCTGGAGTGGGTCTGCAGCCTCTGGAGTGGGTCTGCTTGGCACCCATCTCTAACAGGGACAGACCTTAACTGCAGACAAGTCATTTAACTACTGGTTCCCTGTTTCTTCATTGAAAAATGCTTATAATAATAGCTCCATTCAAATAGGGATATTGTGAGGTATTCATATATATGAAATATATATTTTGTAAGAATTCCATAGCATTATTTCTTATCTTTTTAGTAACAACTGCTACTGCCAGTCTATTCTGTAAATTTTAAAAAGTTAGACAAGCATTTAGTAAACTTATTTTCCATTAAGATTGCTTATAAAAATATGTGACTTTGAATATTTGTGAACTCTCTAATGATTCAGGAAAGCTTAAGACAAATCCAGCATTAAATTGCAGTTTTTCAGTTAATTAGCACCTTTTCCATGGTAATGTGGTTTGAGGGAAGAGCAAGGGGTGAGTCTTTATTTGGTTCCCCCAGAACTGGACCTTATTCCAAGGATTTAGGTATGTATCATTTATTTGGAAGTGATCCCAGGGAACTTCAGGGGGGGAGTAGAAAAGTGAAAAAAGGGAGACAAGAAAGCCAATAATAAGTCCATTATCAAGGAAGTTATCACCATGGACAAGCACAGCTTAATCCCACTGGTGAAATCTGGGAGCCAGTGGAAAACACAAACCTCAGCTATCCTGTCTAAGGAGTAGGGAAGCAAGAGCATTTATCCACCAGCATCCAATGGTCATTGGTTAAATTCTTAGAAATTCCTTGGTACTTCCAGCCTGTGTCAGGAAAGAAGAGGCTCACACGGCCAAGAGTATCCTCAGACAGAGTCACAGACACTAGCAGCTGGAAATAGCAACAGTGTGCATGAAAATGGTAACTGCCAAGGAGCTATGGACAGGGCACTGGCAGCAACCACTACAGAGTACACAAAGAAAGAAGCAAAATCAGAACCAGAATAGCATTTGTAAATTTCTCTACAATGTGAAGTCTACACAGAATGTGTAGGTGTCCTACTGAGAAAGAGCAAAATAATCCTAAAATTCAATCCTGGAGTCATTTTAGAGAAAAGGGGCTTTGAGGGTAGTTGGGATTTAAAAATCCCCCTAAGAAATACCTAAAGAATTCATTACAATGGTAGAATGGAAGAGAAACAAGAAGAGCAAAAGAATGATATGAGTTTCCAAAGACATTTAGTGCTATACTAATTCCTCACAGAATGATGAATTTTATTGTACCATAATTCTTATTTATTAAAATTTTTTACGTTTCAACATCTCCAATGAGATGCAACTTTTTGTTTTTATGTTGGTCCAGAGAGCATTAGAGTACACCGCACTCATATAACATATTAAGCACGCCATCACTTGCACATCAAACTCTAATAAATTCCTGCATCTTGTGATTTAAAAGGAATGCAAGGCCACAAAAGGTGAAAACACATAACAATCTTAAATTTCAAGTGGGAAACCCTGTTTCTCTACAAATTGTGAAGAGTTTGAACATTAAGTTTTAACTAGGTGTGCTTGAGGCAACACTATGCATGATAACTTCTTGTAGATTTTTGTTTTTAATTGAGCCTTACAAGAAGGACATGTGGATTTATCAGTAAAAACTGTCAAACAATTATGGTGGGTGGAATGCAGCATTAAAGGAAAATAATAGAATATTCATTGGAACCTAGAGGCAGATCAGCTATGAATTCCAGCTTTGAAGTTGGGTAGGACAGTTTCTTTTCTGGTATGAAGAGCTGGGTTAGGGGTACCTTTCAAGATGGCGGAGGAGTAAGACGTAGAGATCACCTTCCTCCCCACAAATACATCAGAAATACATCTACATGTGGAACAACTCCTACAGAACACCTTCTAAACGCTGGCAGAAGACATCAGACTTCACAAAAGGCGAGAAACTCCCCACATACCTGGGTAGGGCAAAAGAAAACAGAAAAAAAAGAGACAAAAGAATAGGGACGGGACCTGCACCTCTGGGAGGGAGCTGTGAAGGAGGAAAAGTTTCCACACACTAGGCAGCCCCTTCACTGGTGGAGATGAATGGGTGGGTGAGTTGCGGGGGGAGCTTCAGAGCCACGGAGGAGAGTGCAGCAACATGGGTGCAGAGGGCACAGCGCAGAGATTCCCACACAGCGGATCGGTGCCGACCAGGACTCACCAGCCTGAGAGGCTTGTCTGCTCACCCGCCGGGACAGGTGGGGCTGGGAGCTGAGGCTCAGGCTTCAGTTGGATCCCAGGGAGAGGACTGGGGTTGGCTGCATGAACACAGCCTGAAGGGGGCTGGTGCTCCACAGCTAGCTAGAAGGGAATCTGGGAAAGACTCTGGACCTGCCGAAGAGGCAAGAGACCATTGTTTCGGGGTGTGAGAGGAGAGGGGATTCCTTCCCCGTGTGCCCACAGAAGTCAGAGCACCGCCTAAGCGAGCTCCAGAAATGGGCATGAGCTTTGGCTATCAGCTCGGACCCCAGAGATGGGCGTGAAACGCTAAGGCTGCTGCCACTGCCACCAAGCCTGTGTGCAAGCACAGGTCACTGTCCACACCTCCCAGGAGCCTGTGCAGCCCGCCACTGCCAGGGTCCCAAGATCCAGGGACAACTTCCCCGGGAGAACACATGGTGCGCCTCGGGCTCTTGCAATGTCATGCCAGCCTCTGTCACCACAGTCTCGCCCCGCATTCCAATTATGACAACCATACCCTTCCCTCTCCCTGGCCTGAGAGCACAAGAGAGCCATAATCAGCCGCTGCTTTAACCCCCTCTTATCTGGGTGGGGAACAGACACCTGAGGGTGACCTACACACAGAGGCGGGGCCAAAACCAAAGCTGAACCCCAGGAGCTGTGCGAACAAAGAAGAGAAAGGAAAATTTCTGCGTGCAGCCTCAGGAGCAGCGGATTAAATCCTCGCAAACAACTTGATGAACCCTGATCTGTGGAATACCTGAACAAACAAGGAATGCTACCAAAATTGAGGCGGTGGACATTGGGAGCAAATGTAGACTTCGGGTTTCCTGTCTGTGGCTGATTTGTTTCTGATTTTTATGTTTATCTTAGTCTAGTTTTTAGTGCTTGTTATCACTGGTGGATTTATTAGTTTGGTTGCTCTCTTTTTTAAAAATTTTTTTAAATTTAATTTTTTTCCTTCCAATTTGTTCCTACTTTTCTTCTGAGCTGTGTGGCTGACAGGGTTTTAGTGCTCCAGCCAGGTGTCAGGCCTGAGCCTCCAAGGTGGGAGAGCCAAGTCCAGGACACTGGGCCACCAGAGACCTCATGGCCCCATGTAATATCAATCGGCGAGAGCTTTCAAAGAGATCTCCATCTCAACATTAAGAGCCATCTCCACCCAAAGACCAGCAAGCTCCACCCAAACAGCAGCAAGCTCCAGTGTTGGATGCCCCATGCCAAACACCAGCAAGAAGGAACACAACCAGACCCATTAGCAGAGAGGCTGCCTAAAATCATAATAAGGTCACAGACACTGCAAAACACACCACTGGATGTAGCCCTGCCCAGCAGAAAGACAAGATCCAGCCCCACCTACAAGAACAAAGGCACCAGCCCCCTCCACCAGGAAGCCTACACAATGCACTGAAACCACCTCACCAAATGCGGCGGGGGGGACACCAGAAAAAAGGGAACTAGGAACCTGCAGCCTGTGAAAAGGAGACCCCAAACAGAGTAAGTTAAGCAAAATGAGAAGACAGAGAACACACAGCAGATGAAGGAGCAGGGTAAAAACCCACCAGACCAAACAAATGAAGAGGAAATAGGCAGTCTACCTGAAAAAGAATTCAGAATAATGATAGTAAAGTGATCCAAAAGCTTGGCAATAGAATGGAGAAAATGTAAGAAACATTTAACAAGGACCTAGAAGAAGTAAAGAGCAAACAAACAATGATGAACAACACAATAAATGAAATTAAAAATTCTCTAGAACGTATCAATAGCAGAATAACTGAAACAGAAGAATGGATAAGTGACCTGGAAGATAAAATAGTGGAAATAACTGCTGCACAGCAGAATAAAGAAAAAAGAATGGAAAGAATTGAGGACAGTCTCAGAGACCTATGGGACAACATTAAACACACCAACATTCAAATTATAGGGATCGCAGAAGAAGAAGAGAAAAAGAGACGGTCTGAGAAAATATTTGAAGAGATTATAGCTGAAAAATTCCTTAAACCAGGAAAGGAAACAGTCAATCAAGTCCAGGAAGTGCAAAGAGTCTCATACAGGATAAATCCAAGGAGAAACATGCCAAGACACATATTAATCAAACTATCAAAATTTAAATTCAAGGAAAAAATATTAAAAGCAGCAAGGGAAAAGCAAGAAATAACATACAAGGGAATCCCCATAAGGTTAACAACTGATCTTTCAGTAGAAACTCTGCAAGCCAGAAAGCAGTGGCAGGACATATTTAAAGTGATGAAAGGGAAGAATCTACAACCAACATTACTCTACCCAGCAAGGATTTCATTCAGATTTGATGGAGAAATCAAAATCTTTACAGACAAGCAGAAGTTAAGAGAACTCAGCACCACCACACCAGCTTTAAAACAAATGCTAAAGGAACTTCTCTAAGCAGGAAACACAAGAGAAGGAAAAGACCTACAATAACAAACCCAAAACAATTAAGAAAATGGTAATAGGAACATACTTACCGATAATTACCTTAAATGTAAATGGATTAAATGCTCCAACCTAAAGACACAGACTGGCTGAATGGATATAAAAACAAGACCCATATATATGCCACCTACAAGAGACTCACTTTAGACCTAGGGACACATACAGACTGAAAGTGAGGGCATGGAAAAAGATATTCCATGCAAATGGAAATCAAAGAAAGCTAGAGTAGCAATTCTCATATCAGACTTTAAAATAAAGACTATTACAAGAGACAAAGAAGGACACTACATAATGATCAAGGGATCAATCCAAGAAGAAGATATAACAATTGTAAATATTTATGCACACAACATAGGAGCACCTCAATACATAAGGCAAATGCTAACGGCCATAACAGGGGAAATCAACAGTAACACAATAACAGTACCAGACTTTACGTGCCACTTTCACCAATGGACAGATCATCCAAAATGAAAATAAAAAAGGAAACACAAGCTTTAAATGCCACGTTAAACAAGATGGACTTAATTGATATTTAAAGGACATTACATCCAAGAACAAAAGAAAACACTTTCTTCTCAAGTGCTCAAGGAACACTCTCCAGAATAGACCCTATCTTGGGTCACAAATCAAGCACTGGTAAATTTAAGACAACTGAAATCTTATAAAGTATCTTTTCTGACCACACCACTATGAGACTAGACATCAATTACAGGAAAAAACCTGTAAAAAATTCAAACACATGGAGGCTAAACAATATGCTACTAAACAACCAAGAGATCACTGAAGAAATCAAAGAGGGAATAAAAAAATACCTAGAAACAAATAACAATAAAAACATGACAACCCCAAACCTATGGGATGCAGCACAAGCAGATCTAAGAGGGAAGTTTATAGCAATACAATCCTACCGCAAGAAACAAGAAACATCTCAAATAAACAACCTAAATTTACACCTTAAGCAATTAGAGGAGGAGAACAAGGAAAACTCAAAGTTAGCAGAAGGAAAGAGATCATAAAGATTAGATCAGAAATAAATGAAAAAGAAATGAAGGAAACAATAGCAAAGATCAATAAAACTAAAAGCTGGTTCTTTGAGAAGATAAACAAAATTGATAAACCATTAGTAAGACTCATCAAGAAAAAAAGGGAGAAGACTCAAATCAACAATTAGAAGTGAAAAAGGAGAAGTAACAACTGACATTGCAGAAATACAAAGGATCATAAGAGATTACTACAAGCAACTATATGCCAATAAAATGGACAACCGGGAAAAAAATGAACAAATTCTTAGAAAAGCACAACCTTCTGAGACTGAACCAGGTAGAAATAGAAAATATAAACAGACCAATCACAAGCACTGAAATTGAGATTGTGATTAAAAATCTTCCAACAAACAAAAGCCCAGGACCAGTTTGCTTCACAGGTGAATTTTATCAAACATCTAGAGAAGAGCTAACACCTATCCTTCTCAAACTCTTACAAAATATAGCAGAGGGAGGAACAGTCCAAACTCATTCTATGAGGCCACCATCACCCTGATACCAAAACCAGACAAAGACGTCACAAAGAAAGAAAAGTACAGGCCAATATCACTGATGAACATAGATGCAAAAATCCTCAACAAAAAACTAGCAAACACAACGCAGCTGCACATTAAAAGGATCACACATGATGACCAAGTGGGGTTTATCCCAGGAATGCAAGGATTCTTTAAAATATGCAAATCAATCAATGTGATACACCATATTAACAAACTGAAGGATAGAAACCATATGATAATTTCAGTAAATGCAGAAAAAGCTTTCGACAAAATTCATCACCCATTTATGATAAAAACTCTCCAGAAAGTAGGCATACAGGGAACCTACCTCAACATAATAAAGGCCATATATGACAAACCCACAGCCAACATCGTTCTCAATGGTGAAAAACTGAAACCGTTTCCACTACGATCAGGATAAAGACAAGGTTGCCCAGAGAAATTAAGGAAACACTCCCATTCACCACTGCAGCAAAAAGAATAAAATACCTAGGAATAAACCTATTTACGGAAACAATCTAGACCAGTATGGAGAAAAGAATATGACACTGATGAAAGAAATTTAAGATGATACAAACAGATGGAGAGACCTACAATGTTCTTGGGCTGGAAAAATCAAAAGTGTGAAAATTACTATACTACCCAAAGGAATCTACAGATTCAATGCAATCCCTATCAAACTACGAATGGCATTTTTCACAGAACTAGAATAAAAAATTTCACAATTTGTATGGAAACACAACAGACCCCAAATAGCCATAGCCAAAGCAATCTAGAGAAAGAAAAATGGAGCTGGAGTAATTTGGCTCCCTGATTTCAGACTATACTAAAAGCTACAGTAATCAAGACAGTATGGTACTGGCACAAAAACAAGAATAAATATCAATGGTACAGGGTAGAAAGCCCAGAGATAAACCCACACACATATGGTCACCTTACCTTTGAAAAAGGAGGCAAGTACAATGAAGCAAATGACAAAGAATTAATCTCCAAAATATACAAGCAGCTCATGCAGCTCAGTATCACAAAACCCAACAACCCAATACAGAAATGGGCAGAAGAACTTAACAGACATTTCTCCAAAGAAGATATACAGATTGCCAACAAACACATGAAATATGCTCAACATCACTAATCATTAGAGAAATGCAAATCAAAACTACAATGAGGTATCACCTCACGCTGGTCAGAATGGCCATCATCAAAAAATCTACAAACAGTAAATGCTGGAGAGGGTGTGGAGAAAAGGGAACCCTCTTGCACTGTTGGTGGGAATGTAAATTGATACAGCCACTATGCAGAACAGTATGGAGGTTCCTTAAAAAACTAAAATTAGAAGTACCATAAGACCCAGTAATTTTCTCAGGGAATATGACTGGCAGATACCCTGAGAAAACCATAATTCAAAAACAGACATGTACCACAATGTTCACTGCAGCACTATTTACAATAGCCAGGACATGGGAGCAACCTAAGTGTCCATCCACAGATGAATGGATAAAGAAGATGTGGCACATATATACAATGGAATATTACTCAGCCATAAAAAGAAAACAAATTGAGTTATTTGTGGTGAGATGGATGGACTAGAGTCTGTCACACAGAGTGAAGTAAGTCAGAAAGAGAAAAAGAAATACTGTATGCTAACACATATATATGGAATCTAAAAAAAAACGGTTCTGATGAACCTAGGGGCAGGACAGGAATAAAGACACAGACATAGAGAATGGACTTGAGGTCACAGGGAGGGGGGAGTGTAAGCTGGGACAAAGTGAGAGAGTAGCACTGACATACACACACTACCAACTGTAAAACAGCTAATGGGAAGCAGCTGCATAGCACAGGGAGATCAGCTCCGTGCTTACTGATGACCTAGAGAGGTGGGATAGGAAGGGTGGGAGGGAGACGCAAGAGGGAGGGCATATGGGGACATATAGCTGATTCACTTTTTTGTATGGCAGAAACTAACACACCATTGTAAAGCAATTATACTCCAATAAAGATGTTAAAAAAATACATATACATACTATAAAAAAGAGGTAGGCTAGGTAAAAACAACTAATATACTAGATAAATACATATTTTTCATGAATATTAAAGCATAGTTGGGCTGAAAATATAGTGGAAAACTGCCTGGCCAAATTCTGAGGGATATAACCTAAATCCAGAGCGGGGAGTAATACATCAGTGTGCTAAAACTGCTTTCATCTTGAGAGTATCAGTCTGTCCAATGGCAAACTTGGGCTTTTGGTCTGCAGCCTCATTGGGCCATTCTAGGTGAAAAGCCATAGAGAGGACATTGCCTGACAATATGTAGGAATTCCTCTAAATCTACACCATAGGAAGAAAGTGAACCAAAATTGGTATCCCCCCTCACTACTACCACAATTCTGGTGCAGGGCAGGCAGACATTTGATTGGCTCTGAAAATAGTATGGAAAACCAAAGGAAACAAAACAAAAACTTTGCTTGATAAATTGTGCCACTAGAGTGTACTATAGAAGAATATGCAGCCAAGATACCCAAGGCTAAGTGAGCCAGGGAAGCACAAGCCCTGAACCTGCCTTACGGCAGTTTCTGTCTTGGAGCACCCCCTTACACTTTGAAGAATCCCCACAAACATTTTCCCCAAGGCAAATATTAGCTCACCAAAGGGAACCATGTACCCGAGGATATACCTTAGAAACAGACTCACACAAACCTTAGGTATTAGAATTATCAAACATTATAAAACAATCATTCTCTTCAAATAAATGACACGATTGGAATTATCAATAGGTAACAGGAAACTCTAAATGACAGCCAATCTGAAGGAGAAACAAATGATTTCTAGAAATAAAATGTACAACAACCAGTATTAAACATACTGAACACAGATGGCAGCAAATGGAAAAAAACAGAAGTGAACTAGAAACTAGATTAGTAGAAATAAACCAGGATATGTTATAAGAAAATAAAAAATGGTAGAACTATACAACAGAGGGGAAGAGACATGGAATACATGGTGAGAAGTCCTAACATATGTTTAAACTGGATTCCAGAAAGAAAAAAAAAAGGAGAAAATTAGCCTCAGGCAATATTTCAAGAGGTAATGGGGAAGAATTCTAGGATGTATGAAATATATCAATACCAACTACAGATTCAAGGAATGAGACAGAATATTTATTTCCACTGAGTAGTCTTGCGATCCCCCGCAAGTTACTCATACTTTTGGACTCTCAGTTTCCTCACTGATAAAAAGATAAATCCCTAACAGATTAGGGTTTTCATAGGAATTGAGTAGGAAATGTACAAAAACAACTTTTACATAACTGCCACATGTTAGGGACTCATCTTCCCTCATGATGGGACAAACATTTAAGGATAGGTTCCATAGCAACTTCATGTCCACAGGCTACCAAATATCCTACATAGGAATAGTTGATAAAACTCGTGACATATTGACAGAGGAATTCTATGAAACGTCAGTTACACCAAGTGCTGGCCACTAACGTGCTTAGGACTTAAATCTCCTTCAATCTGAAGAGTTTGTAAATATCAAGAATGATCTGATCAGTTCAAAACATTTCTAAGAAAATAGTTACCTAAGCTAAACCCTATAAAAAAGAAGACAAAAAGGTAAGGGTAGAGAGGAGGTACTTCCAAAGTGAGGTCATTAGTTAGTAAAAGTCATTATGTAAGAGTAGCTAATGGGCCACCAAGAGTACTAGGTATGACAAATGTCATAGAAAATGGTGGACAAGTACAGATATTTTGTGACATTCAGGAGTCAGTCTGGGGTCTCCCTGGTGGCGCAGTGGTTAAGAATCCACCTGCCAATTCTGGGGACATGGGTTCGAGCCCTGGTCCAGCAAGATCCCACATGCCGCGGAGCAACTAAGCCCGTGCGCCACAACTACTGAGCCTGTGCTCTAGAGCCCGCGAGCCACAACTACTGAAGCCCGTGTGCCACAACTACCGAAGCCCGCACGCCTAGAGCCCACGCTCCGCAACAAAAGAAGCCACCGTAGTGAGAAGCCCGTGCACCGCAACAAAGAGTAGCCGCTGCTCACCGCGACTAGAGAGAGCCCGCGCGCAGCAAGGAAGACCCAACACAGCCAAAAATAAATAAATTTTTTAAAAAAGTCTATCAAGCTATGTAAAAGTCATCCTTAAATCTGGAATAAAGATAAACTAGAAACAAAACACAACAAAAAGTTTGTTTCTGTTTTGTAAATAAGTTCATTTGTATTTTTTCTTTTTAGATTCCATATATAGGTGATATACAGTATTTCTCTCTCTCTCTCTCTCTCTCTCTCTCTCTCTGTGACTTACTTCACTCACTGTGACAATCTCTAGGTCCCACAGACTTAAGAGAACGAACTTATGGTTGCCGGGGCTAAGGGTGGAGGGAAGGGATAGTTACAGAGTTTGGGATTGACATGTACACACTGCTATATTTAAAATGGATAACGAACACGGACCTACTGTATAGCACAGGGAACTCTGCTCAGTGTTATGTGGCAGCCTGGATGGGAGGGGAGTGTTGGGGGAGAATGCATACATGTATATGTACGGTGGAGTTGCTTTGCTGTGCACCTGAAACTATCACAACATTGTTAATCGGCTATACTCCAATATAGAATAAAAAGTTTAAATGGTTAGGGAAAAAAAGTCAGTTTGTGTGTCTATAAAGTAAATGTTGAATATTTTCCTCATAACCTATCCTTCTGAACTGAAATTATTTACCCTCTTGTCTGTCTCCTAGCTATGTCTATAATCTCCTTTAGGACAAGGACTAGGTCTAGAGCCTGGCACCTAGTAAATTCCCCCAAATCAGTGAGGACCAAGTGTTTAGTGACTAAATGAGGCAATAATGTGAAAAATATTTACATAGCATGTTAACTGAAAAAGCAATATTGTATTAAAGCAAAATTGCACATAACCTGATTACAATAATATTTTTAACCCATGCACGGAAAAATAGAAGAAAATATACCAAAATGTTATCAATGATTATAATTATATACTGAAACTGAAATTTTTTCCATTTTTTATACTCCTGTTTAATTTTAAGAGTTTCTCAAAAGAATATGCATTACTTCTGTATTAGAAAAATATGAAAATGTAAATATAATCTCAACATAATTTCTAATATATAATATAATCTCTAATACATTCATCATAAAACTCAGCATCAGATTTGGCACTGATATATTCCTACATCTCATTTCCATGTCAAGTCAAATCAATATATATTTGCTAAACACTAGTTCAGACAAGTGCAAGATGGGATTCCTTTCTTCACAGAACTTTTTGAGGGCAAAAACTGTCCTATCATTTCTGCGTCTTTTATGGTGCCTACCATAGTATCAGGCAATAAAATGCAAATACAGCAAATATTGATGACTTACTTGATCAGAGACTTAAAGGAAATTTAACATTTTAGTTTGGAGAGATTAAAAAATAAGGCATTTCTACAGAATCGGGAGTATATTTTCAACTACAGAGAAGTAAAGATAATGTGAAATCTAATGGGTATTAAAGACGATACTGGAGGCTGAAGAAAGATATTATTTTTTCTAAATATTCTATGTAGACAGCACCAATTTATCTTCTGACCCCCAACGGGAGAGAGGGGACAACCTTCAAAACTTTATTTTTCAAGGCTTTTAAAAGTATCACCAGAATTAGTTATCCACTAAGAAGACAGAACGAGGAGTATCTGTGCTCTTCTTAATCAGAAGCTTAATTATTTCACCTCATTAGGAATTATTTTTAGAAGTAGAACATTATATCCTGTTTTTGACATTTCATACAAGTGTATTTATCAGACTCCGACTATATAGGTGACATCAAGTTCTGACTGTAATCTAACATTTATATAAAGATATTTTTACTTAAAATATTCTGTGTAATTATGCCACCCACACAAAGGTGAACAGTAATGCCCTTGGATCCCAACGGCAGGTTATTTATAAAAAGAAGAAAACAAAAGAGTCCAAAAATACTCTCAGGGCTTCCCCGGTGGCGCAGTGATTGAGAATCCGCCTGCCGATGCGGGGGACGCGGGTTCGTGCCCCGGTCCGGGAAGATCCCACATGCCGCGGAGCGGCTGGGCCCGTGAGCCATGGCCGCTGCGCCTGCGCGTCCGGAGCCTGTGCTCCGCAGCGGGAGAGGCCGCGACAGTGAGAGGCCCGCGTACCGCAAAAAAAAAAAAAAAAATACTCTCAGATTTGATTTAGGAAACCTACCTGTTTTTGCAATTTGATTTCCATCCCCAAATTACCACTGTTTGTGCCTTTCCTACGAGTTATTTTTAAATTCCTTTGAGATCAATGAGGCATCTTGACATGTAAAGTTTATTTAGAAAAAAAAAATCCCACAATTAACTAGTTCAAACCCCCCAGTGAAGTAATTAAATTTATCTTCATCAACTGTGTTTAGTGTTTATCTAGTCACATTCCTGTGTCATTGATAACTCTCAGTGACAAGCTGTGTCATAAATGTTAAGCCATCCCTTGGACAAAGGGGGTAGGGCAATAGAAGCTTGTCACTTTTTTATGACAGAAACCAGGATAAGCATGCATTCTACATAAATCTTGAAATACTTGGTACATAAATGTTGTTAAATTCCTTTAGTCCATTTTATAAAGTTTCTTTTAACAAATCTGAATTCTAACATCTGTTAATGATTCTAGCATTTCACTAATTTTGTCTCCAAGAGTTGTGAATTCTGCCTTGGGACTTAGCCCATTCAGTTCTGGATGTACATTCTTGATTATTTGGGTAGGAATAGAATTTATATACAATAGTGGTAAGTATTTTATAACAGTGATATCTGAGCTTTATTTTAGAAATAGCTAGATAAAAGCAGGAAGAGCTCTTCATTACTTATCCTGTTTCAATTTTAAGCAGTTAAGTTTTATTTTTACTATTTTTTAAAAATTTGATTGAAGTATAGTTGATTTACAATCTTGTGTTAATATCTGCTGTACAGCAAAGTGACTCAGTTATACATATATCTATATTCTTTTTCATAGTCTTTTCCATTATAGTTTATCACGGGATATTGAATATAGTTCCCTGTGCTATAGATAGGACCTTGTTGTTTACCCATTCTGTGTATACTAGTTTGCATCTGCTAACCCCAAACTCCCAATCCTTCCCTCCCCGCCCCGCCTTGGCCACCACAAGTCTGTTCTCTATGTCCTAAGCTGTTAAGTTTTAAAGTTTCTTTCTTAGTAGATTTCTTAGTGTTTGCTGAGAATGTGTTTTACTGCAATTTTAAAGAAAATATGAATACTTATAGTTTAGCACATTTTAGTTAAAGTAACCTCAGATACGTTAGGTATGATTCACAAAACAACCTGTGAGTTTAACAGAGCAAGTATTAGGATTACTGTTTTTCATTTTTAATAGATGAGACTCAGATATGTTAAGTAATTTTTCCCAGGGTCCCACAACTAGTGCATAGTGGAGTTCATCCGAACGTAGGTATACTGAGGGCAAGAACCACAACTACTCTGTTTGCTTCTGTATCCCAGTGCCTCCCAAAGTGCCTTGCACATAGTAGGTGCTCAGTATCAGATCTAGAGGCATAACTTACCTTTCCTGTAAGGTACAGAATGTCTTGGTGATATATCAAATACCAAAAGGCCTAGTGAACAAATCACTCTCATAGGCCTATCACTGAGGCTTGAAAAACTGCTGTGAAAATACCTTCAAGGAACTAATCCTCCTAAAGTTGAAAGACTTCTTATTGGAGTGATGTATTTCACCAATGACAATCCTACGTCACTTCTTACAAGCGTAACTTCTTACAAGTGTAAGTTAGTATTGGAATACGCAGAGTCGGTTTCTTAAAAGTTTATACCTGATACCAAAACTTCACTGGAACATTTATGTTTAGCTAAGATAAGAGTAATGGAAACTGGATTTAAAGAAAAATGTGGGGTAGAGAGATTAGGACAAGGGGTACTAGTTCTTGGAGACTGGAAACCCTAACCCCTTTTGATGCTAGTCAGAGAGCAGCTCTGAAACTGAAGAAGAGCCTGACTCAGTGACCAGGAAACAATGCAGGGAAGGCCTTCCAATGAATGGACATCAAGGATCAGTGACTGGACTAGAGGAACAATCTCCACGTAAGGTCACATGGATAATTATTAGGGCAGAATTCCCCTGGCTGGTGTGAGTACAACTGGCTGGTGCTTTCAGATCTCAATAAACCATTACATTTCCATCCACAGCGTAACTAGGATCGTAAACATGCCTGTGCGAAACCAATTCTTCCCAAGCAGGAGAACACCCCTCACCAAATCTCCAAGGACTCTCACAAGCTCTGGCTGTTCTCTAGCCACCTAACTGGGTAGGAGCACAGACCAAGTAACCTGAAGGGAAAGTCTGGAGTGGGGCCTGGAGGTGGAGTAGAGAGGACAGCAGATACCCTTGATACAAATATAAACGCAAAGAACTGAAAGATTCTCAAGGCCAGGGACCTATCTTCCTCTCAGTTATAATTCCAGCACCTAGAATAATGCCAGGCATGTAGTTTGCACACAAACACATCCTTTTGTTGTTGAGATATGTCACAGATCCCAGAGAAAATCTGAGCCCGATGAAAGCAGGTCAGGATTGGCAATGAAAGGCAAGCCATTTGGGATAAGGCACTGAGCAATTGCCCTTAAGAGAGAATTCTGGAAAGCTATGGAGGAACATGAAGATAAACCCCTATACCTCTCAACCCTTTGCCAGTAGTCAGGCCTGCTTATGTGTACATCTGTGAACTAAAATCAGTTATAGGTGATGACCACTATGAAGAAGAAGAAACAGTGGTCTCAAGTATGGTAGGTCATTTAAGATTCAAAGAGATGTGCAATATAAAAATTTGACTCCAGGTAAAATCTTAAGTGGAGACATAAAATATTCAAATACTGTGTGGGATTTGGATTTGTATCCAGCTACATTAAAATAAAATTTTTAGGGGTGGGATAGAGAGGGTGGGAAGGAGACGCAAGAGAGAGGAGATATGGGAATATACGTATAGCTGATTCACTTTGTTATACAGCAGAAACTAACATACCCTTGTAAAGCAATTATACTCCAATAAAGATGTTAAAAAAATAAGAGAATAATTGAATTATTCCCAAATTATAAGAATCATTATGAGATATATGCGAAGGATAATAAATACACTGTCTTTTAGGAAGATGAGTGAAATGATTAACAAGAAATAATTAGAAAAGAGTGATAAAAGGTATGGAAAACATAAGTACTAAGGAAAGCAGAGAAAAATCAATGTGAAAGAAGAATTTTAAGTTAAAATCTATATCTTCATTTAATTTTGTATTACCTTTCATTTTCCCAATAAACAGAACATCACTGGACACCAGGTATCCAGTTAGATTTTACAGATGTTGATATTTTGCCATATTTGTTTTGGAAGTTTTTTCAAAAAAAATAAAGCTGGAATACGTCATTCCCATGCAAGTTTTATAATTTACCTACATAACTGTATAACATCAGGGATCTTGGGGAAAACATAACTCCTTTAGTTAAACATAGGATACACCAGTAATGTCCATTTAAAGTTTTAAAGCATGCTATGAAAGAAAAAAAAAGATATATATCATAAAGTACTTCTCACTGAGCAGGGATTCCTCCATGGATGTTTATGGCTCTGAGAGCAATGAGAATCTTTCAAAATGTTTCCTTGAAGCCCAGAAATTAACCCACGAATAAAGATGCTCCAATTATATAAGTGATCGTAGTTTGAATAGTATTGAAAGACTATTGAAGAGGAATTCTGATATTTTTAGCAAAAGGGGACGTATTATTAAAATAATGGTTTAAGTCATTGAACTCAATAGAACAACGTGCACAGTTAATATCTACCTCAAAAAAAAACCTCCTTAACAGGGTTACAGACAGTCCCTGATGTCTTCTGAAGATTCATTTATGACTGAGATAATAAGTTATTAGTTTTGCATCAAGGTTGAAAGGTAGACACACGTAAGAGTGAACTCTGACTAAAAGCCAACTCCCAGGTGAAACATTAAATATGACAAGAATGTTAGCAGCCAATGAAAAACAAATCCGTCATGCCTCAGTTCAATAAAATGTTTATGACACAGTAACTGGATCTGCTCAAATAGCTGCGAGAAATATAGTTATGGTTTCAAGTGGATATTGACATTGGATCCTCCTTATCAAACAACGAAAGAAAATTTACCAAGAGCATCAAATGAACCAAACTATTTCATTATATTAACATAGTAATGAATCTCGCACAAGAAACTTCCCAATTGTAGTTACACACATTTAAGAGCCATTCTGTGTCAAAGCAGAGGATTTTCTAGTATTTCCTGGCGCTGATGAGCCTTTCCAAATTGATCACTGCTTTCAAAACAACCAACCTCACAAAACAAACAAACTCACAAAACAAACAACCTCACAAAATCCTGTGGTTGTCTTCATGTTCCTTGCAATAAAGTGTGATTATTCCTAACATATTTCACTGTTTCTTCCGTTTGAATTTATTTTTGATTGTATCGTTATAATTGATGTAGGAAGAAGGCCTGCATCGTAATTCAAATATTTCAGTCCTCAGTAGCATTCCCCTCCCCACTACTCTTTTCTTAACCTTGTCCCTGTCCCTGTTAACTCTGATGGACCTCAGTTTTCTAATATTTGTATATTACAAGGTTACCTTATAACCTGACAAGAGCACTTTCTCATACTATCAGTTTGTAATTCCACATTCTGCACTGACACTGTAAAATTTCCCAGTATGAGATTCCAAGTTCTGTATTTCCAAAGATAACTTCTTTAGTTTGCCTCTTGCCTAAAACCGAAAAAGTGTTTGCTGAGACTTTTTTAACCAAGTCAAGAGAAATAGAGAATTAACAATTACCTAGATAAGTCAAGGTGTCTTTTTCTGAATTCATAAGGTAATTTACAAACCTCCCGGTAACTTATTGTGGCCTCTCTGTCTGATTAACATACAAAATAATTCAAGTCTTCAGCATGTTCAAAAAGCAGTGTGTTACAGGCTTAATGCTGAGTGTGTCTACACCAGCACAGTGGAAATCTCAGCAATTATCCTGCAATCTGGATAAGATGAGCCAGAAATACTTAAAACATTTTTCCTCTTTAATGAAGGATTTTTGCCTGTTTTATCAAATCAGAATCTGGGATTATAATTACTGCTAATGGTTCCAGGAGGCAGTATTTTGTGGCTCTTAAGACTTTGAGCTCTTGGAGTCTCACTGGCTATGATTTCTGAAATTCTAATTAGGTGTTGCTGTCGGAAAGTTACTTTAAACTCCTGTGTTTCAGTTTTACCCACTTTAAAATATAACATTTAGATTTCATGGATTAAACCATGCAAAGACCCTAAATCCGCTGCGAACAAAAACAGTAAATGTTCAATAAATGTTATTATTATTATTGCCCCAACTTACCATATACTTTGCTGTAATAAAAATCCCACAATATCTAAAAAGGTACAACTTGTAGCAATATATTATCTTTTATTATATTGTAAAAAGTTCTTTCCCCCCCACCCCAAAATAAGAGATTGCATATTCAAGTTCATCATCATTCTAATTCCCTAGATTTCTATATACAATTCAGATCCATTTGTAAGATAACTGTTAAGAACAGTTTTGGGCAACTGTTGTGTTTGTATGTACCCTCTCTCAAAAACTGATGGGTTGATCAAGTTTTGCCCTCATATATAACATCCAAATTACCAGGAAAAAAATAGTCACAATAAACCAGAAAGAAAACGTATTCAAAATGAAACAACAAAGAAATAGCCTCTCAAGCATTTATCAAAGTAAAATATCAATAAACTCTAATCAACAGCATGTCAGTTCCCATTAAGGAAAACTAGAGCTGTTACCCCGTCTACTTTCTGACATAAAGTTTTCACCTGTAAGAAGTGAAATGTAAAACTTCACCTTAATATCTGGATTCATCAAGCAGATGGTAACTGGAAACAGTTTTTTTTTTTTTTTTTTTTTTTTTGGCTGTGCTGGGTCTTCATTGCTGTGCACAGGCTTTCTCTGGTTGCGTTGAGCAGCAGGGGCTACTCTTTGTTGCAGCGTGTGGGCTCTAAGCACGCGGGCTTCAGTAGCTGTGGCACGCAGGCTCAGTAGCTGCGGCTCACAGGCTCTAAAGCGCAGGCTCAGTAGTTGTGGCGCACGGGCTTAGTTGCTCCGTGGCATGTGGGATCTTCCCAGACCAGGGATCAAACCCGTGTCCCCTGCATTGGCGGGCAGATTCTTAACCACTGCACCACCAGGGAATTCTGAGGGAACACAATTTTTTAAAGAGCAAAACAACTTTTTTAATGATTCTAAGAAGAAAAGGCTTGTTGTATTAATACAAGGACATAGTTATCCAGCAGCTGCACCCTTTGAAGAGAGAGACTCATAAATCTGAAAGATTTTCTGGAGGACAGGGATTTATGTCTGAATGGGCACTATTTGTTCAAACCCCCCTATTTCCATGTGCTTTAATCATATTACCTTGAGTGAGGTGATGAGACCAGAAGCAGGTCAAGGGAGAGAAAGCAGTTTTACAGTTTTGCTATTTTCATAGTTCCCTGGGGAGAACACAGCAGCCACATGGGGCAGAGTCAAGGGAAGCCGTCGGATCTGTAATGAGGCAGAGGGAGAAAGTTTACTTGTGGGGACCGCCTTTAGTGTGGTTTCTAGGAGAAGCCATTGGCGAGGCAGGCTAGGTAGGTTTAGGATCAGCTAGCTATCTTTGAAAGTGATACCTGGAAAGTTCATGTGCATTATTACTGTTAAAGCATATGGTATGGGGCCATCTGAAGCCTCCAGATGTTTTGGGGTGAGCCACGATTTACTCGGCTACAGCTGCTGGCCATTTGGTAGATGTTAAAGCACTAATTTACAAAAATTGAAAATATAACCAATGCAATATGGGAGGGCTATTCAGCTAGGCAATTATTATTTGTTCCTGATTTTCAAAGAAGTCCTGAATGACTAACTCAACAAAATGTATAGGAGGAAGATTCCCCCACTTGCCTCTCAGCCATATCTCTATTTCATCCCTATTTTATATGACCACTAGCCTCAGGATATGTAATTTATTTTTCAATCCTTCCCCTCTTTTAATCCATTAGATTAAAATAAGAGTAATTTAACTTGTTACCTCTCCTGAGTAAGGATTGCATTTCACACGCAGGTGTAGGGCAGGGGTTCTCAAACTGGACTACACAGTAGAATCACCCGTGGAGCTGGAAACATTACTGCTAAGAGGGCGCCACTCATAGAAACTTGGATTTCACCGTCACAGGTGTAGCCTAAATGCTGGGATTATTTTTTAAACGCCGCCCAGATGACTCTAACATGTAATGAAGGTTATGAACCGCCAGCTCAGGGTCATGAGGGCCACGCTTTTTCCTGTATTTGTTGTTAGAAGATGCCCCAAGTTTTGATCAATATATAAATATCAGTCCCTCCCAGAGTTTGTGCCATCCCTCTTTTTGAGGATCAAAGGACTAAGGAAAGGACAGTGTTTAACAGAACCAATGCAGTACCAGTGATGGTATTTGGGGGGCCACTGAGAGCAATTTCTTCCCCTAAAGCCCTCAAGGTCATACCACAGAGGCCGCCTATGAGATTGATTCAGATTATTATTGTTTTGATGAAACAGTAAATGGGGCACTAGCGCTCCTTTCTACAGAGAGGCCTTGTGAGACACAGCCTTGGACTGGACTCTGCTGCTGCTACCTCGAAGGGCTGCTTAAAACGGCTCCTTTCTCTAGTAGGTCTGCGTCTTTATTCCTGTCCTGCCCCTAGGTTCTTCATGACCTTTTTTTCTTAAAAAATTCCATATATATGTGTTAGCATACGGTATTTGTTTTTCTCTTTCTGACTTACTTCACTCTGTATGACAATCTCTAGGTCCATCCAGCTCACTACAAATAACTCAATTTCTATTTCTTTTTATGGCTGAGTAATATTCCATTGTATATATGTGCCACATCTTCTTTATCCATTCATCTGTCGATAGCTGATTCACTTTGTTATGAAGCAGAAACTAACACACCATTGTAAAGCAATTATACTCCAATAAAGATGTTAAAAAAATCACCAATTTGATAAAAATGGATAAAACTATGCTTACTAAATATAATATTTTTAAAGACAAACAATTTTTGCTTTTGTCAATTAAAAATTATGTTGTTAGGTTAAAAAAAAACAACTGTTCCTGTCTCACACAACACTAGCATTTATACACAGCTCCTTTACACATTGCCCACTGTGATGTGGACTGAGAAGGCCACCTGCCATGTCAGTAAACAAAGGATGTTGCCGGCAGCCAGCAGCCACACACCCTGACTGGGCACCCTGAGGGATTCAGGATGGAGAAAAACAGGATCCCGGCCCCAGACAGCTGAGCTGCATATCAAAGGAATGATTTCAATGAGCCCAGACTCTAAGACCTTCCCATACACAGAAAAGCACTAAATTCCCTAACTTGAGATTTCTGGTTTTCTTTAATTAACAGTAATCTTTTGATGTTCCACTACCTGGTGTTTGCTGCAGAAACTCCTATATATCCTGGCTCATCCCTTACCTCTTCGGAGCACTCCCTCAGAGCGATCTGAGAGGCTGCATTCCAGGCCAAATAGAACATAATGTTCAACTTTTAGGCTGTGCATTATTTTTCAGTTGAGAGTTATGTGTCTTAGAAGATTTAAAAAAAAAGATACAAAGATAGCCTCTTCTCTTTAAGACTTTACAACCAACTGGGTAAAACTGGTACATGTTAATTAAACCGTTAAGCAAGAATATGTGGATATAAATAAATGGGTCAAAATGAGGAATTCAGAAAATAAGTATCTTAAATCCCAGTATTTAGAGGTGGGTCAATAAAATCCAGAGATGTTCAACTGGGACAGAGGGAAGCAAAATAAACAGAAACTTGACCCTGTAACAGTTATCAGCAAACTACGGCCAGTGGATTAAGCTGCCTGGTTTTGTATGGCCTGTGAAATGAGAATGATATTTTATATTTTTAAGTGACTAAAAAGAAAAAAAAATAAAAAGATTTCTAGACACAAGAAAATTACCTAAAATTCAACTGTGTGTCCACAAATAAAACGTTCTTGGAACACAGACGTGCTCATTTGTTCACATTTATGGCTATTTTCACATGACAACAGTAAAGCTAAGTATTTGTGGTGGAGACCATGTGGCGGGAAAGCCCCAGATAGTTACTGCCCTTTACAGAAAAGGCTACCCACTTCTGTTCTACAGTTGAAAAAAAAAAAAAAGGAAAGGAAACATTTGTTTAGGTAGAGTGGGAAGATGAGGTTTGTGAAGGTGGTAATAGTGAGACCAAAACACAGAGGCTGGGAAAGGAGGAACCTGGTTGGAATGAAGCTGGTTTGGTTTAAGGCACATGGAAGCTAAGGTAAGAAACAGGTAGTAACAAATGTGTTTCAAGTGTTTACTCTGCTTTTAAGGGATATGCTAAGTTCTAAAACTATTTTTTAAAAAAACACTTAGTTTTGTCCTTGTGTTACATCATCTTTAAAGGGAGATATATGTGCACTCAATCAATTTAATAAATATTTGCTGGATTCATACACACTAAACACCAGTTTAATCCACTGATATCTGACCCCTGCCCTGGCATACATTCTTTTTGCCTTTATTTTCCAGCTCAGGCACATTTACTCTGACATTGTTCATTTCCTTTAAACTTAGACAACCTACACTAGCCTCCCTCCCTGGTTTGGTTTGCATATCACTCCTTTTCAGATGTGCTCGGTAGAGCTATTCTTGTTTCATGAGTGACATCTACGAAAAGGATTATATGAAGGCATTCTGTAATCCTTTTAGTATTAAAATAGTTTATAACTTCCTTTCTTGATTAATGTAAAATACTAGAATTTGAATGCTTCATCATGCCTTTGTTTGTCATATGAGATTTATGCAAATGTTAGGCCCATGTCATTCTGATGCATTCTGGAAAGTAATTTAAGTGGTCTCTGTGTTGTTAAAATATCAAAAGCAGACAGATCCATCTGGGAAGCTTTTATAGAGTAAATTGATGGATAGCGCAAAATCAGAAGAGCTCACAAAATGGAGATAAGAACACTGAAACAGAGCAAAAGTGTTTCCCCTCTCTTTCTTGATAAAAGCTCTCTTTGCTTATTATGGAAGTGGAAGGGGTGAATTAAGAGGAAAGTGGAAGCAATGTTATAATACAGAAAAGGACCAAGGCTACATAGACTTCTGGAAATTCTTACATTGTTAAAGTGAGACTGAGACATTTCCGTTTTACTCTCTTGCTAACAGTTGACATTTCGTGGAAGAGAAACCCTCCTAGGAATCCACAAGTGAAACTGACCTTCATCTTCATCAAATCAAACCCCAAGGTGGTCATATCTATGGGAATATGGGAGAGGGGGGTGGTAAAAGAAAATGATGAAGTCAGAGATGTGGTTCAAAATAAAAAATCATCACCTTTGTTTACCAGAGTATGGAGCAGAGCAGTTAAATGCCTCACACAGGAAAAGAAACCTGATCAGCTCTGCTTATTACAGCTTCTCCTTGAGAGTTACTTACTTGATCTAACACTCAGTTCTTTCACCGTAAATCATGATAAAAGGAATTCACAGAGCTGTAGTGAGAAAGAGAGAAGAACAGGTACATAGATAGAATGAGAGGTAGACAGGTACACAGGACACCTAAGGGGAAATGATCAATAGATGTGCGGCCTGGATATACCTCATGAAAGAGTTCAAACAGTCAAAGATGACTGGACATTTGAACCCCGGATGGATAGAAAATGGTGGCACAATTAAGGTAGTAGCTTTCTGAGCCCTTTTAAAGGGATTAACTCGACCCATCAAGGCCGTGTATTGCACTGCTCTGCTGCTATGGTTTCACACCGGGCCACATGATGCGAGGTTGTTTTTCAGTGAATCCCAGTTTAAATCATTTTCTGCCCTTACTGCATTTGATAACCTCACTTCATCTAATATACGACAGCTACTTAGAAACCTGCTGTTATTTTGCTCAAGCTGAAATTGGTACAGTCAACTTACACTGCACATCTCTTCAGGGATGGGAAACAGGCTGCATCCTAGGACTTTGTTGATGTGCTTTTTGTCTTTGACCTCTGGATGCTTCCGGAGAGCTCAGAGGGGGCACTGATATCAGAAACCGAGGCGTGATCTCCATAGCGGGTCCACTGTCACTGCTCAGGGAGCTTCTGTGCTTTGCAGGACTTCTAATTTGGTTGAAAGCTGCATATCACAGTGACACAATACTCTCTCAGTCTGCTAAAGGACATATCGGACACACTTTGATTTATTTCCTCTTCCTTTTCTGACTATGGTTATTAAAGAATGACTCTAATTGAGCATAGCTCTTTGATCTCTTGTAGCATATTGCTTTGAAAGAGTTTATTACAGCTGTTAAAAAGAAGCTATAAAGATACAGCTCCTAATAGAACATCTTATTTGGTTAAACATTAGGGCAGGAGTTTTTCAATAGCTGTTAATACTTGTTTTCCACATAAAGTTATTGCTGGATCTCAGATTTCACAGGACATAGCCAATTTACTACAAGAGAAATTATGGAAAGGGAGGCATTTGACACCATCATTGTGACTAGGAAAGGCAATGAATGAGATGCCCCAGCTGCAAATGCCAACAATGAATGTTTACACAGTACCTCAAAATACAGCCAACACCAATTTTATTCAAGTAGTTGAAAATGGGGTAGAACAAGGTAAAGTGTTGTGACGGGTAAATGCAAAGTGTTGTAATGGGTAAATACAACATATATTCAAGATGCTTGCTCACAATGGATGCAAGCAGACAGGTGGTAATTTGGGGGTACAAGTGCCGGTGGCCAGGCATCTATTGTTGGATTGTTTTTTAACGAAAGGACTAGAGCCCTCAGGAAAGGGATAGAAAAAATTAATGTATGTAAGGAACTGTGGTACTAGATAGCTTAAGTAGAAATTCAAGAAAGGGAATTTGTAAAAGATCTGAAGCATATATGGATGAGCAACACGGACAAGAAAATAATCAGGTCAAGAACTTGGGGAAAGGATCAATGTGAAAGAAACAGGTCACGTGGGAACGGCTATATTATATATCATTTACTCTCATGATTGAAGCTACATCTCTACAAGGGCAGGAGAAAAAAGACAAGAATGCTGTCGTCCCACCTTCTCACATGGTAGACACTGCTAGTCATGTGTTCTTCCCTATGGATCCTGGATCCAGCCTCATAATTCTTCTACACGCGCTCCTCTAGAGAGCCACCACCAGTAGCTTTGCTTTACAAGGCGAAGTCTTTTTTTCTATTCCTGATACATATACACATACATACATCTAGAGAAGGATGAATGGTATATTCTACAGTGCCACAAAAATATAATAGTCAAACTTGAGCTTTTTGAAAGAACATAAACAAACTGTTGTTTTTAAATTCCCTTTCTAGGTTAGTTATTATTTTCCACATAACTAGACAATAAAATAACTAGAGATACCCTTGATTCATTTTTTCTTTATCCCACAATTTTATTACTAACCAAGTTCTACTGATTCTCCTTTAGATCTGGATTATTATAAGAGCTGCTGCTCTTGTACCCTTCCCACCTGGTTCTACCCCAGCCTCCTAATTTCTGTCAGAGCCCGTGTTACTTAAAAGTCAATTTTAAGCAAGTTCCTCCTATCTTTAAAGTGTTCATTAACTCGTTTTCGAACGAGTAAAATCTAAACTCATCATCCTAAAAACTTCACAGTTTAACCCCCAACCTACCTTTCTACCTAACCAAAACCTCTAGTGTTTATATATAAAAGCAGTAGCTGATGGTTGTTTATAAATCAGATATTGATAAAGCAAGCCGTTTGTGAAATGAGAATATATACAACTGATATTGACATGACAATCCAATCAGTTCTAGACTGTAAATGCCTTGCGTACTCTCAATCATCTTTGTATCGCCAGGGCCTATGAAAGCACCAAGCACATATTAAATAATCAGTAGAAGCAAATATATAAATAAATATGTGGGTATATGAGTGCCATCTATTACTAGGTACCCTACATCTGTGAACATCAAAAGAAGACTAACTGGACCCTGTGTTTCTAAATGTAGAACAGAACCCAGTTAAGTCTTCTATTCTTCAAATCTGTGATGATTCTAGAATCTTGGTGCAGAGGAATCCCTCAGGTAGAGAGTCTCACCGGGGAAAGGATGACAGATGGTCCATTCTCACTATTTTTTACATTATTCAGAAAACAAGCTTTTTTCTCTCTCTCTCCTCTACCTGCTACCCCAATTCTTCCTGCATCAATCAGTCAAACTTCAAAGCATGGTTATTTCTAAACTTCTTTTTGGATACTTTGTCAGTTTGTTTCAGTCAGATTTTTTAAACTAAAATTAGCATTTAGGTTATTTATTCTGCCATTCTTTATTTCACGAGTACTGATGAAGGACCAGACACTGTGACAGGGGCTGGGGTATAGAATGCTGAACAGGCACTGCCCTTGTTCTTAGGAATCTTTCACTTCAGTGGAGGTGTCAGATGGTGGGTTTTAGGGCCAGAGAGACCTCAGGTCAAACGCTTCATCTACTGTTTGCTATTCTGGAATGATGGGGAAGCCACTTAATCTCTACTCGCTTAAAGGCTAAGTAAATCTCTTCTCTGGAGTCCAATAACAATTTTATTATCCTGAAACTTTATTAATTTATTTTCAGATATGTTTTAACAAAGACACTATTTTCCCTTATATCATTCATGATTCTCCCAAAGAGCAGAACACAGAGCAGAGAGCATTCAGTTCTCTGTTTACGTAAGAAAACATATATATATGGACAGTCAAGATTAAAATTGATACATCTATTAACACATTTATAAATATAATGCTAGAGCTTGCCAGACTTTTTGGGACGCTTATGACACTGACATGATCTCTTATGATATTTACTTTCATGTCGATCCTAAGAAATGTTTTGCATATGCACATCCCTATATGTACACACTCTGAAAAAACATGAATGTAACACTCCTTTCTTATTTAGCCAGATAACTACCATATTTGGAAGCATCCCCAATTAAATCCATGCAAGAGGCAGGTTGGTATCATTGAAGCTAAACTGTGCTACCACTCAGGTCTTAATTCTTCTGCTCGTGACAAAAACAAAACAAAAAGCTTTGCAGATAAAGTTACCCGCCTCTTGATACAATACCCAACCTGTAAGGTTTTTTTTAATTTGCATGACTATATACACGTATATATCGTACAAAACGACTAAAGGATCTACTCTCACTGCACCCACCTCACACTCCCTACCTTCCTGACGTCACTGTAGCACTACAGTTTCACTTGGGAGACAGAATATTACCTGATAATTGTCCCTTCTAAATTTTTCCTTTTCTATTGTCTTCTGTTCGCAATTCCTGTTGCAAATATTTATTGAGGTTGGTGTGTTTAATGCACTCTACTATCCTGTGACCAAAGTATTCTGTAGAAGGAACAGTTCATGAAAATGATGTTTGAACATACCACATCATGTTAATGTCTTCTAAAAAATCTTGTTACTAAAAATATAATTCCACTGACCCTTCAGTCAACATCTACCGTGGGAATTCATCCATCTAAGTGGACCTACAATCCAGGGACTCTACAACCATATGCCTAAGCACCTACTGTCCTAACAGACAATGCAGCTCCACAAAGTTTTAAGTCACTATGTACACAGATAAGTTATAATCGCTATGTAACAGTTAAGGTGTTATGCCCTAGACAGATTTTCTCCAGATGTACTGCATGAAGCTGACATTTTCAAGTTTCTATGCAGGATATAAAAATTTTATATAAATGGAAATTTTCCATTTCATAAGCGACATTCTAAAATGCTGTAACTGGCTTATACAGATACCAGACGAGAACTATTTTCATTCTTACTCAAGAAATATGCAAGGAATTATGCTGTAACAAAACTTCTAATTTTGGTGGTTTTGTCTATTCATTTAAAAAAGTCCTCTCTTGATTAAATATGAAAATATCTAAATTTATAAATATTCTTCTGTCTTTCTTTACTGTGCCTTGTTCTAACCATCAGAACAATGTAACAAACATTAAATTAATTGGATGAGGCTCAAGTGAGAAACTTCAGCATACAGTACAAGAAAAACATCAGAGAAGAAAGTTCTGGTAATGATTTGCTAGAAATGTACATGCTTTCATTTAGAGTATTTAGCAATTGTTCCTAACTATTTTGCAAATATTATGGAAAGGAAATCTAACTCACAGAATGAGTAGCATTAGCCTCCTTTTCATTATATGGTATAACTAACACACCACTGAGTGTTTCTCTCCCAATTATTCCCCACCCTTCTCTGGGGAGCCCTTGATACACATACACAAGGTCTGTTTGTACCAGTGGCCCTGCCCCTCTGCTCATAGCATAGCTGATTCATCCAGCAGTAGATGCCGGGTCCAAGCCAGGACAATCATGTTCTTTTTCTTGGATATCTGAATCTTGAAAAAGAGAGAAAAAAGACTGAGGGAAATAGGGTCTCAGGCACATTAAAGGCAGCATAATAGAAGTTGCATCCATACATCCCTATTCCCGAGACCCACAGAGCTACCCTCCTACCTGCTCTGTATACAGCTTGACCACTCAGCCTTCCCTATGTTTTATGGCCTAACTCTCAGCAGCCATTCCACATTGATTTTTACTCAAATTGTTTAACAGAGTGAGAATAAATTCTCATTGCTAGTTACCAAAAAGAATAGTCACATTTTAAACATCAAGGATAAAAATATTTCTTTTTAAGCCACTATTTGTTTTTCTTTAGATGGTTAATATTGCTAAAACATATCTGTAAGGAGAAATAAACTTCAGAATGCCCAAGTACCATTTTGTAAGATCTCTTGGCATCATCTCAATGTTTGTTCTAATAACACTTAATAGTACACATATAAAGAGTTTTTTCAAGCATTTAAATCCAAAACATATTTTCCTGTGGACCTTTTGGGTTTTTCTTTTTGTCATTACAATTTGACTCTTTTTTGACAACTTCAAATCAAGGACCTATACCATTATTATTTTACACAAATTTCCTGATGTAGTTATTTTCATGGAGCATGGCTGAGCTGGAATCATCCCCTTTTAGCATGATTTTGGGAAATAATTAAAATATGTCTTACTATAGTAACAGCAATATATTTACTAAACATGAAATAGTATTATTTAAATTATTAATATGGGAAGCAAACAATATCCTTTCTCCAGATCACTCAGCTTAACTGAAGTTCAATCTCTCTCTCTCTCTCTCTCCTTTCTTAGTTCAACTCTTCTTTAATCTGTCCCATTTCTCAAGACCCAGAAAGTAACTTCATCACTGGCAAACAAGATCTTTCTTCTTCTTTTCTCACGTCTCCAGTTCTGTCATTCCTCTGCCAGAATTTCTCTTCCAGAATCCTCTGAAGCCTTATCTTATGCACTAAATCTTCAGACAACTTTTATTATAGCATCTCTCACAACGCATAGTTGTGGGATTTAGTTTATTGAATTTTTTAAATAGTCACGGATTTTGCAGAAAGATGATCATGGTAAAACATCTAAAAAGTAGAGAAACCATCAAATAAATAGGTGGATAAAGTCTAAATAAATCATAGAAAATAAAATGAAAAGCATATAGGATTCCCCCAACAGAGAGAAGAGCTATTAATAGTGTGATGTGATATCTATTCACAGTAACTCAGTCTGGCTGTGGTCCAGATTTCCACCAACTTCACCTCCACTTTCCTTAGTAATAGAATTTCCATATGTTAGGGAGTCACATGACTACCTGCCTAAAGATTCATTTCACATGCTCCGTACAGCTTGGTGGGGTCATGTGACTGACCAAGGAGATGGGAGCAGAAATTCCTTTTTTTTTTTTCCCTGCACTGTGACATTTTATTCTTTCTTGTTTTCAATACCTAGCACAGGTTCCTTGCACACAGTGGGCCCTCAGCTAGTACTTGGTGAGTTGAGCACTCCTCTTAAGATCCATCAGTGCATCTGTATGATTGCTTTTTAACAGAGCAGCACAGAGAGACACGGGTCAGAAGTGCTTCTTCTCGGTCACATCCCTAAAAAAGGATGAGTACGCCCTCTTTCCCTAGCCTTACCCTCTCCCCCACTCCAGCCCTCCAGTCTAAGAGTCACTGAGAACGGGTTCAAACACACTGATCCTCAAAAATAATGTGGAAGATGGAAAAAAATGCTGTAAGAGCTCTGAAATACCTACTTCTGGACTATTTATTTGAGAAAGGAAAAAAAATCTATCTTAAGTTGTTATATTTAAGGTCTCTATATTACAAAAAAACTAGACTGTATTCGATCTAATCTAGAAATTTGTACTCGAAGTGTTGCTCTCACAAAACCCTAAAATCTATGGCACTGGCTTAGCAGTGGATGAGGAGACACAGGTTATTATGAGTTGGAAGTCGGTTGTGATAATGTGAGGAAGCCAACTGTCTGCCACCAAACAATAAGACCAGACCAAGCCTAGTCTCATATGGACCAAAGAAAGCCATGCTAAGGTATGGGAGAAAGGGTGAACCTGAGCACAGAGACCAATAAATGAGAGACTTCAGGTTTAAGAACTGTATCGAGGGGCAAACAGGGAGATATTGGTTAAGGGGTACAAACTTCTAGTTATAAGATGAACAAGGTCTGGGGATGTAATGTACAACATGGTGATTGTATTTAACAACGCTGTATTATACACCTGAAAGTTGCTAGGCGAGTAGGTCCTAAATGTTCTCACCACAAAAAAGAAATGATGATTAAAGAGGTGATACAGGTGTGAGCTAATAGGACTGTGATAATCATTTCACAATATATAATTGTATCAAATCAACATGTGTACAACTTCAACTTACACGATGTAATGTGTCAATTATATCTCAATAAAGCTGGAAAAAAAAGAACAAGGATCCTGTTCGTCAAGGCTAACACATGACCCATATAAGTCCACTTTTTCGAACAGTAAAAATACAATTCAATAACATATCACAAGTCTAACAACTCAACTATAAATTATCTAATGACAATCATAGCATTACAAAATTAACACGGGGAGGGATAAATTGGGAGATTGGGACTGACATATACATGTTACTATATAAAAAACAGATAACTAATAAGGACCTACTGTAGAGCACAGGGAGCTCTTCTCAATACTCTGTAATGACCTATATAGGAAAATAATCTAAAAAAGAGTGGATATATGTATATGGATAACTGATTCACTTTGCTGTACAGCAGAAACTGACACAACACTGTAAAGCAACTATACTCCAATAAAATTTTTAAAAATATTCACACACACACACACACACACCCATAAACTGTATCTAGATACAACATGCACTAATGACTTTTCACATGGAACTGACTGGAAAGCAACTGAAAGGCATCTGCTAAGTTATGGAGGGCTTTTCATTGCCAGGGAAAGCACAGCCTGGCTTGAAATACCTGTAATTGTTTGACTCCTAAAACTCCTCTGCCCCCAAACAGTACAAGCTGTGAACCCCCAAGGGGAGCACATTTTCCAATGTGCACTTCAATGAGGCTATAGAAGGAAATGGACAAAGGGACCAGAAATACAAGTGGCCAAGAGGGTTCCTCTAGCACATTTTACAATGCCAATACCTGCCCAGCAGGATCTGATCACTTGCTATGGGCAAGCGACTGCTCTGTGTTTCCCTTTATTCTCTTTGCTGGAAGAGATTTTTAATTGAAGTTATCCTGTTCTTTCTCCATTACAGTTTAATGTGTATACGAAGGGAGCAGCTAATTTATCCACTAGTTTATAAGTCATCAAAACACCAGGAACCACACACTGACAATGAAGAGAGCCAAATGCCATTCAGAGATCTGGCACTTTAATATGTATAACAGAATCACGCTGCTGTACACCTGAAACTAACACAACACTGTAAATCACCTATACTCCAATATAAAATTAAAATGTTTTAATTTAAAAAAATAACAAATAAAAGAGCTGTATCAAAGATATAAATAAACAAACAAATGAATAAATGTTTGTATGTATGTAGGTAGTAACCGGATGTGGCTTTGTCATCCATGGAGGTGATTGTGCGGATTCTCTGAATGGCATGTAGGATACAGATGGATATTAGGGTGGCCACAGGAATGGATTAAGGTATAGACTGCAAGTTGTCCCCTGATAGGTATCCATCCCTTCTTTAATAATGGGACTCCTAAGTTTTAGCTGAGTTCATCACCACATAGAGTTTGGCCCTTCCAGACTCCCTTGCAGCTTTGTGTGGACATGTGACAAAGTTCTAACCATTAGGGTAGAAGCATAAGTAAAGATGAGATGCCACTTCCTGATTATACCTCTAAAACCAAATTTGTGCATAGCCTTCTGGCCCCTTTTCCTTCCTGCTGACTGAAGGGTGGTGTGCAAAGCACAGCCACCTGAGATGCTGAGACAGAAGTCTTACGTTGAGCATGGCAAGGCACCTACTGGCCTGTGGCACTTAACCGCTGTACTGTGACATGAGACATAAATACCGTTTAAGCCACTCTCTCTTGCTTACAACATAGTAACCTATAATCTAATACTTCTCCACGGTTTTATCATCACTCATTTTCCAAACCACCACACACAAACAAGGTCTAAAAACAGGGGAACAAAGGATTCTTCCTCATTAGAAGATGGGGGAGGAGGAAAGATCAGAGTATTTATAGATTTTTGTTTTCACTCCTGTCACATACACAATTAACATGCTAACATGGAGTTTTGTGCTCTACATTTCTTTTTCTATTTTTTTTCACTCTACAGTTTTCCAAGTTACTGATAAAATACATTCAGCACCTTCATTCCGCAAGGCAAATTACTCCAGAATAGTAGCAGTTACTGAATGAAAGTTGAATTTTGTGGCCACATCATCTAGGTGGTGAGATGTCTGCACAGGTCACTGGTTGGTAGATCAGAGAGTCTTTAGGCCAAGGGATGAACAGTATGGGAGAGGCAGGAAATGTCTTTTTTTAATTGAAGTATAGTTACTGTACAATATTATAAGTTACAGGTATACAATATAATGACTCACAATTTTTAAAGGTTATACTCCATTTATGTTACTATAAAATATTGGCTACATTCCTTGTGCTGTACAATATATCCTTGTAGCTTATTTTATACCTAATAGTTTGTACCTCTTACTCCCCTACCCTATATTGCCCCTCTTTCCTTCCCTCCCCCCTCTGGTAACTACTAGTTTGTTCTCTATATCTGTGAGTCTGCTTCTTTTTTTTTTGTTATATTTATTAGATTGTTGAATTTTTTAGATTCCACATATAAGTGATAACATACAGTATTTGTCTTTCTCCGTCTGACTTACTTCACTCAGCATAATGCCCTCCAAGTCCATCCATGATGTTGCAAATGGCAAAATTTCATTCTTTCTTATGGCTAAGTAGTATTCCATTGTGTGTGTGTAATACATATATATATATACATATATATATATACACACATACACATACACACACACACACACACACACACACATATCTGTCTGAGATAAGAATTAGTAGATACTGTGGGAAGAGAAATGGAATATCCCTGATGGTTATAATTTCTGCAGTGTTTGGACGTCACCTGTTAATGGACACTTAGGTTGCTTCCATACCTTGGCAATTATAAATAATGCTGCTATGAACACTGGAGTGCATGTATGTTTTTGAATTAGTGTTTTAGTTTTTTCCAGATATATACCCATGAGTGGAATTGCTGGGTCATATGGTAGTTCTATTTTTACCTTTTTAAGAAACAGCCATTCTGTTTTCCACAGTGGCTGCACCAATTTACATTCCCACCAACAGCATACAAGTGTTCCCATTTCTCCACATCCTCGCCAACATTTGTTATTTGTGTTCTTTTGATGACAGTCATTCCGACAGGTGTGAGGTGATATCTCATTGTGGTTTTTATTTGCATTTCCCTGATGATTAGTGATGCTGAACAGTTTCAGAGGCAGGAAACTGTCTTCTGCCTATAAGCCGTCAAGCTTGCTATTTCCTGAGGTAAAGCATTGAAATTAACAAGCTTTTTCTCTTTCTATCAAACTTTAAGTTAATAAAATTTCTTATGAAACTTTTTCCCCTGCAGTCATCATGTTCTATGTTATGAGATTTTATTGTTCTTCTTCTCTGGTTTCATGATATTTTAATGGGAATTTGGGAGCTAAATACTTGTTGGTTTATTGTCTGTCACTCCTGCTAAAGTAGAAGACCCACTGAGGAGAAAATTCTTGTCTGTCTTGTTTTTAAGACCATCTCCAAACCCTAGAACAGACCCTGGCATGGAGTAAGTCCCCAATAAATATTTGCTTACTGAATACATAAACGAATTAATGAATCAATAAATCAATCAGATAATTTAGGAACCATTAGTTCGATGTCATTTGAAGCAAGATGTCCCTTCTCTCTATTTTTCTCTTGAATTGCCATCACGTATACTGTGAACAGTTAGATAAAAATATGAACTACCCAGACAGCTGGGGTGTGAAGAGAGAGTAATGTTACAATCACAAAGAATGAAGGCAGAGTTTTATCTGAAACATCAAAAAGAAAATCCACATTGACCATATTTAGCGTACAATTACTCATCATCATGTTTTTCTGTACTGATTTTCCACTAAATATTTTTGATAGAATATTGCATAAGAAAATTCCCAATTTTGCAAAACCAACATAATTTCATAGATTTCAGGTTTGGTATATTCATTTTTTCTTTCCTTCTGCTATAGTAAAAATTCTTGAATGTAAACTCAAACATGACCTTACACTGATTCACACTGAATGCAGCTGATATAACCCAACATGATGGACTTTGAAAGCAAACTTGGTCTCCACCTGTCTTGTAAGTCATTTCCACAGCCAGAAGTATGAGTGAAGAAACAGCCCTTCCAGGAATGCTCTCTAGGTCAACAGATGCTGGCTTTATCAACTGGGTAAGGGGAAGTAAGTTTAAAGCTAATGGATCTTCAAAGCAGTATCTTTTCTTCCACTGCCTCTTAGGAAAAACACCTAAAACATTAGGGAGAATGGCAGACTACAACTCAGGCTGTAGCCTATGTAACCAGAGAAAGGAAGTAAGTGGAGATAGTGTTCCTTAAAGAGGAGCTCATTAATTAAAATCTTCATACATATCCAGATCGAGCCACCCATCATAAGACATTGTGATAAAGCACCCTCCTAATCCGCACTAAATTCTGAAACAGGTCAGTCTGTCTGCATTAATCATCATTGCCTTTTGTTTTCAATTTCCCAAAACATTTTTTCATTAACTCTCTCTATCCAAATATTACTCCATTTACCAAAATATAAAAGTTAAAAGACAAACTAATACAAACTTACTATTTTTAAAGATAAAAAATATTAAGCCTTGGACTGGTTTGAAGAATCTAGGATTGGGGATTTATGGTTGCCTAGATTCGGAGCCTGAAATGTCTCTTGTAATTTATTTGTAGCCAATAAGCTCTGGTTTTACACAGACCAAAGCGACCTCTCAAGCATCACATTGATGTAAGTAGGAGAAAATCCTCTTTAGCAGCAGTATTCTCTGTATAACCCCGCATTCACTCCACGGACAGCTCTCAGTGGTGTCCACAGGCCTTCACTCAGCACTGACCCCAGGACAAATCACTGTGTTAGCTGAGTCTGTTTGGACACCCTGGCAGCCTCTCTCTCTGCTCTTATTATTTCCCCGTTAGCTCCAGGCCCACAGCACACGCAGTCTGTCCATCAAAACTAGCTCTCCAGAAATGATCAGAAGCACATTCATATGGAAGAATATTTGACAAACAGCAGTTTTGAATGTGAGGTATTTCAAGTCACTCTGAATCTAAATGCGTCAAAATCAAAAACACCAGGTCTGTACTGAAATCTCTACACAGAATTTCAGTTTTCAGCAAATGTCACCCTCACTCTCCCAGGTCCACAATCCCTCTCTGCTCATTCCCTCACTGGTGGGAGGGGCAAGTGTTCCTGTCTGTGTTTGGAATGTGTGAAGGTGTGGTGTGTCTGTGTCTCTTTGTGTATGTGTGTGGTTGGAGGTGTGCCATGCGGGGGGGGTTGTGTGTGTGTCGGTGTGCGTCTAACATACTCGGACATGAAGGGAGGGCTTCGGACACTTAGAATCACGCCACGTGAGCCACTGCTTTCGTATTCTAAGCCACCTAAGTTTTCATATCTGTCCTGAAAAACAGTAAAGAAAATATTTGAGTAATGTTCCATGTTAGAGAAGATATTAAAAGGTGATGCTTGGAAGACAGAGGAGATGGTGGAAGAGTAAGATGCGGAGATCACCTTCCTCCCCACAGATACATCAGAAATACATCTACACGTGGAACTGCTCCTATAGAACACCCACTGGACGCTGGCAGAAGACCTCAGACCTCCCAAAAGGCAAGAAACTCCCCACGTACCACGGTAGGGCAAAAGAAAAAAGAATAAACAGAGACAAAAGGTTAGGGACAGGACCTGCACCAGTGGGAGGGAGCCGTGAAGGAGGAAAGGTTTCCACACACTAGAAGCCCCTTCGCGGGCGGAGACTGCGGGTGGCGGAGGGGGGAAGCTTCGGAGCCGCGGAGGAGAGCGCAGCAAAAGGGTGCGGAGGGCAAAGCGGAGAGATTCCCGCAGAGGATCGGTGACGACCAGCACTCACCAGCCCGAGAGGCTTGTCTGCTCACCCGCCGGGGCGGGCGGGGGCTGGGAGCTGAGGCTCGGGCTTTGGAGGTCGGATCCCAGGGAGAGGACTGGGGTTGGCGCCGTGAACACAGCCTGAAGGGGCTAGTGCGCCACGGCTGGCCGGGAGGGAGTCCGGGAAAAAGTCTGGAGCTGCCGAAGAGGCAAGAGACTTTTTCTT
>NC_041217.1:14205529-14206907 GCF_002837175.3 Physeter macrocephalus
GCGCTGCTTAAAGGAGCTCCAGAGACGGGCGTGAGCCGTGGCTATCAGCGCGGACCCCAGAGACGGGCATGAGACGCTAAGGCTGCTGGTGCCGCCACCAAGAAGCCTGTGTGCGAGCACAGGTCACTCTCCACACCTCCCCTCCCGGGAGCCTGTGCAGCCCGCCACCGCCGGGGTCCCGGGATCCAGGGACAACTTCCCCGGGAGAACGCACGGCGCGCCTCGAGCTGGTGCAACGTCACGCCGGCCTCTGCTTTGCAGGCTCGCCCCACATCCGTACCTCTCTCTCCCCCTGGCCTGAGTGAGCCAGAGCCCCAGAAACTGCTCTTTAACCCCGTCCTGTCTGAGCGAAGAGCAGACGCCCTCAGGCGACCTACACGCAGAGGCGGGGCCAAATCCAAACCTGAACCCCAGGAGCTGTGCGAACAAAGAGGAGAGGGGGAGGTCTCTCCCAGCAGCCTCAGAAGCAGAGGATTAAAGCTCCACAATCAACTTGATATACCTACATCTGTGGAAAACCTGAATAGACAATTAATCATCCCAAATTGAGGAGGTGAACTTTGGGAGCAAGATTCATTTTTTTTCCCCTTTTTCTCTTTTTGTGAGTGTGTATTTGTGTGCTGCTGTGTGAGATTTTGTCTGTATAGCTTTGCTTTCACCATTTGTCCCAGGGTTCTGACCGTCACGTTTTTCTTTTTTTTTTAACTTTTTAAAATTTTTCCTCTTAATAATTATTTTTTTATTTTAATAATTTTATTTTATTTTATCCTACTTTATTTTATCCCCTTCCTTCTCTTCCTGTCTTCCTTTCCTAATTCCTTCCTTCCTTCCTTCCTTTCTATTTTTCTCCCTTTTATTCTGAGCCGTGTGGATTAAAGGCTCTTGGTGCTCCCTCCTAGAGAAATGGAAATGAAAACAAAAATAAACAAATGGGACCTAATGAAATCAAGAGCTTTTGCACAGCAAAGGATACCATAAACAAGACCAAAAGACAACCCTCAGAATGGGAGAAAATAGTTGCAAATGAAGCAACTGACAAAGGATTAATCTCCAAAATTTACAAGCAACTCATGCAGCTCAATAACACAAAAACAAACAACCCAATCCAAAAATGGGCAGAAGACCTAAACAGACATTTCTCCAAAGAAGATATACAGATTGCCAACAAACAGATGAAAAAATGCTCAACATCATTAATCATTAGAGAAATGCAAATCAAAACTATAATGTGATATCATCTCACACCAGTCAGAATGGCCATCATCAAAAACTCTAGAAACAATAAATGCTGGAGAGGGTGTGGAGAAAAGGGAACCCTCTTGCACTGCTGGTGGGAATGTAAATTGATACAGCCACTATGGAGAACAGTATGGAGGTT
>NC_041217.1:14207654-14230965 GCF_002837175.3 Physeter macrocephalus
AAGAGACTAGGGGTAGGACGGGAATAAAACACAGACCTACTAGAGCATGGACTTGAGGATATGGGGAGGGGGAAGGATAAACTGTGACGAAGTGAGAGAGTGGCAGGGACATATATACACTACCAAACGTAGGGTGGATAGCTAGTGGGAAGCAGCCGCATGGAACAGGGAGATCAGCTCAGTGCTCTGTGACCACCTAGAGGGCTGGGATAGGGAGGGTGGGAGGGAGGGAGACGCAAGAGGGAAGAGATAGGGGAACATATGTATATGTATAACTGATTCACTTTGTTGCAAAGCAGAAACTAACACACCATTGTAAAGCAATTATATGCCAATAAAGATGTTAAAGTAAATAAATAAATAAATAAATAAAAATAAAAGGTGATGCTTATAAATAAATGCTTGTAATTCTCTAAGGGTATGATGTTCAAATTTTCCTGCAACTTCTTTTCCACTTCTTACACTCCCTGGTTTCTTTATTTTATGTCATAGGTCTATATCTTATGTAAAACACAACAACAGCTTAGTTATCTAGTATTTTCATTGAAATGTAAACTCATTTCTTTCAGTTCATAGCAACACTATTCACAATAGCCAAGACGTGGAAGCAACCTAAGTGTCCATCGACAGATGACTGGATAAAGAAGACGTGGTGCATATGTACAATGGAATATCACTCAGCCATAAAAAAAGAATGAAATATTGCCAATTGCAGCAACATGGATGGGCCTAGAGATGATCATACTAAGTGAAGGAAGTCAGACAGAGAAAGACAAATACCATGTGATATCACGTCCATGTGGAACCTAAAATATGACACAGATGAACCTACTTATGAAACAGAAAGAGAACGATGGACATAGAAAATGGACCGCTGGTTGCCAAGGGGGAGGCGGTCGGCAGAGCCATGGACCGGGAGGTCGGGCTTAGCAGATGTAAGCGTTTATAAATGGATAAAAAACAAGGTCTGACTGTGTAGCACAGGGAATTATAGTTAATATCCCATAATGGACCATGATGGAAAAGAACACTAAAAAACAAACAAAGAATGTAAACTCACTTCTTTCTACTGAAATCTACTGATTTCCCAAGTTCTTGGGAATCCTAACTTGCTCCATGCATTTCAGGGGGAAAACTGGCCTCATGGGCTTCCCTGGTGGCGCAGTGGTTGCGCGTCCGCCTGCCGATGCAGGGGACGCGGGTTCGCGCCCCGGTCCGGGAGGATCCCACGTGCCGCGGAGCGGCTGGGCCCGTGAGCCGCGGCCGCTGAGCCTGCGCGTCCGGAGCCTGTGCTCCGCAACGGGAGGGGCCACCGCAGTGAGAGGCCCGCGTACCGCCAAAAAAAAAAAAAAAAAAAAAAAAAAAAAACTGGCCTCATGTCTGAAGCCATTTTTGAATTGTCCCCTTGACCTGCTGGGTAGCAGAGCAATCTTCAGGACACTGTCCTTCCCATCTAGACCTCCCTCCTCTTCTGGGTGCCCTAGTGAACATGTCACCAAGTGATTTCTATGTGGTGTGTATGTTCAGGGGGCTTTATCAGCACAAGCAGCAGTGGAAATGCTGACACACCCAACAGAGGGAATGGGGATGTCACAGAAATTTTAAGAAGCGAAGTGAAGGACTGGCAGCTCTGTCAGCTCAGCATTTACCTCAGAATCCAAGAGGCTCAATTTGCAGACATATTTATGATCTTCTTATTAGGTGTCACAGGCAACCCAATCCCTTCCACAATACAGGAACAATATTGAGAAGTAGGTATTAAAATTGTAACCAGTAACAGCGGAGATAAAAAAAAATACAGTCAAAGCAGAAAACACACTGTAGAAAGAGCTCTGGAATAAAACCAACCCGGATTTAATTCTGGGGTCTTCCACTTACAGGGTAAATGACCTTACACAAATCACCTAACTTCTATTAGGCTCAGTTTCCTTATCTGGAAAATGGGAGTAAAATATTTACTTCCCACAGCAGTTGTGAAAGACACCTGAGGAAATATTGTAAAGAATAGGCCCAGACACTTATACTTCCAGGCTCTCAATAAATGGTTGGGAACTAGTTATTACTGGACTACCACCCCAAGTCTGCTATAAACACTTCACTTTCTTGTCCCCATGGTGCTGCTTCTAACCTGTATCATCATCAGAACAGTTATTGTGGTGTTATTTGGTTTTTGTCTGTTTCTTAACTTCTGTGTCTTACCCGTATATTTGCATTCCCAGGTCCTATGGTTCCATCCTGAAATGGTAATAAAAAAATAGAAGATACATTTTATTGGATGTTTATTAATTGCCAGGCACTCTTCTAAGTGCTTTAATTTTTTTTTTTTAATTCTCAAAAGAATCCTATAAAATATTTTCCACTGTTATCTTCATTTTGATGAAGACACATTATCTAGGTTCTCCACTGTCACAGAGCCTAATAAATTTCAAAGCCTGGATTCCAAACATGAGTGTCTGGGTCCAGACCCCAACTTTTGACCACCACACCGTTACACTGCAGAAGAGAGAGGAAAGGAAGGAAAGAAAATCCAAATAAGGTGGCAGGGTGCCACCCAGTGATAAAGCCTTTGAACAGCAATGAATTAACCAGAAGCCTGGGCAGGTGCGAGCAAGTCGTCCTAAGCATACAAGGAAGAAGGCTCCAGAGAGAGAGCAGTGCCTGCTACATTTTCAAGGAATATCTGATTTATTTCATTGGTTTACTTGGATTCTATACCTAGACCGCTGATCCAAAGTAATTTTAAGAGGTAAACATTTTAATACTTTCAACATTAACAAAAAAAAAAAGTTTAAGTGCTGACAAATAGATATTCCAGATATGAACGAACAACCACACTGCAGTCCTTCACCTACTTCTGTGGCTGCAGGGAGCACATTAAGTAATAGATCTCATTTTCTGATCAAAAGATTCATTAATGCTCTTTGGCACTAAACTCTGGGAGGAATTAAATATATATTGAGTAATAATTAATGGATAGAAGTGTGAGTGGATCACTGAAAATGAGGCCTATATGACAGTGATGTCAAGTGATTCGACAGTGAACCCCTCCGCTAGTGCTGTAATCAGGGAAGAATTTAACTGTCCTCTAGTGAGAGGGTTGTTTCCTGCTCAGGGACAATCAGCAAGTTATTCTTTCAGCCAGAAGGCCAGAGGCTTATAAAACTCTTCTAAGCACCGTGGTCTTGGTAGAATCCTCCAGAGCGTGCACAAAGAGCATGAGTAAGAGAGAGCGTGGATAGCATCAAAAAGCAAAAACCAAAGCCAGAGCAGCCCCTCCTAGATATTATGTAACGAATGGCAGGCGTTTACGAAAACGCAGTGTTCTTGAGAAATACAGCGAAATGGAGAAAATGAGATTTCGTTGTTATCAGTAATATGGACCTTGTTACACATCCATATCCATTTTAGTACAGTGGGCATGTACCCACCGTGACCCGTACGTCATCCATCTAAGCAGGCTTTCATTCACTGCCCCAGCGTGCATGCTGAGTGGAGCCACTGTCATTTCCAAAGTCCAAGTCTAGTCATTATCAGTTCATCTGTCCAGTGTCTAGGAAGAACCTGAATCCTGGAACCCAGATGATGATTATGATCAAGGCCTGCAGGCCCAGGCCAGGTAAGGGATGCCTCTTAGAGACCTTTGCTCAAGTCAGTTTGTCTTTGTCTGCATCAGTGTTCTCGGGACCGTAGCATTTACTGTGTGTCTGACATGTTAAGTGTGTTCCCCAAACTGTTCTCATTCTGTCATGACAAAAACCCTGTCATATAATTATTAGAGATAGAGAAACCAAAGCTCAGAGACGGTAGGTAACTTGACTAAGGTCACCCAGCAGGTAAAGTGAAAGTCTCGAAGACACCAACTGAATGGGCATTTATCGTATATGTACTTTGTAAATGCAGAAGGTAAAATACAAGGGCAAAACTTGGAGACCATAAAGGGGAAGACAAAGAAGGAAAGGGAGGCTGAGATGATATATCACAGATTGTTTGCTGATAAACTGAGCACAGTAATAGAATTCAGGGAAGCTACAGAAATGTGTATCTCACATGTCCAGAAATCCCATCCCTGAAATATCTAAGATTTCAAGTAAGAATTGAGAAAGAACTGGATTACCACCCAATGAGGATAAATTCTCCAGGGATAATCTCAATCATGATACTTTAAAGGGAAAAATATTGTGAGCTAAACAATGCTGACACAAACTCAGCTCTTGAACTAGCTAAATAAATACACAAATAAACAAAAAAGGAAAGGTAACTGGGGCCTATAATATTTCTATAAAATAAACTTAGATATATATTTAATCTAACCTAGGAAGTTTACTTCTGGGAATCTATCCAAGGATATATACTATAAAAATAGAATATTGTTCCTGAATTAACGTGTTCATCCCAGTGTTATCTATAATTGTTTACAAAGATTACAAGGAAAATGTTTTTAACTAAGATTGCCAGATAAAATAGTGTATCCAGTTAAATTTGAATTCCAGATAAGCAATAATTTTTAAGTAAAAGTATGTGCCATGTAATATTTGAGATATATATGCGTGTGTGTGTGTGTGTGTGTGTCTATGTATAGGCTGTTCCTCTGGAATTCAAATTTAATAGAGCATCCTATACTTTTATTTGCTAAATCTGGTAACCTTCCTTATGATATAATAGAGTTGAAAAAAAGCAGGATACAACTTTATATACAGATACATTTCAGCGAGGTGTTAAAAAATGCAGCATTTGATGTTCTTAGTGTTGTCTGCCTTTTAAGAAAACTTTTCTGTAATCCCATTTATTTCTTTAAGTAATATATTTTACTATTTAAACTTAAACAATGAAAATTTCTTTTGAAGAAAGAAATCAGACGCACCAGTATTTCTGAAGATTAGGACACATAGTAGCCGACACCTCTCCACAAGAAGGTTAGCTCATTGAGTAGGACCTTTAATGGTATTTAGTAGTTTGGTAATAATATAACACGTGAATATATACATAGATATATATATCTATGTATATGTACATACTTATATGTGTATATATGTGTGTGTACATGTATATGTGTATATATAGACAGAGACAGAGAGAGAGAATAAATAGATTGATTATGGTTTAGTAATTCTAAACACAATCATCTTTCGTGAGCTCTAACTTTCTCTCTAGATACTTCAGTGGTGGGCATGGAAAGTAGCCAGCACTTCTCCAGCCATTGAAAGGAAACTCCTAATCTGATTTTACGCCAGGTTCTCTGCTTGCAACAAGAAGGAATACAACAACCTAACAAGTAAAAATAACGGCAACAGAAGCTGCCTTTCAGCCTGTCTCTGGGAAATGAGCGTGCTAATATGTAGTCTCCCCACAAGCACATCCGCCTCATCATAATCCACTCTCCACACTGCAGCAGCCAAAAGTAAACCTCTGCTTAGAACCCTTCCAAACCATTCCATCATCCCCTGCACAAAAACCTCTTCTCAGCATAGCCAGCAATTAGGGTGACTCAGAGCCCCATGGCCACCTGTTGTGCTGGGGTCATCATTGGTGGTATCTCCCTTTTACTCTCAGAAGTGATCCAGTTTGGACAATACTAGTTACCCCTCCCTGTTCTGTCTTTTCTCCTGTCCCACCCTCTTTACTCTGCACCCATCAGATATACTGGATTTCTTCTGGGTGCTAGAACATACCCTCCTCCTTCCTAAGCCAGGGCCTCCTCACAGGTTGCCCTGCGCTCTGAAGCACTTTCTCTGCCCATTCCCCCTTCCTCCAGGCTAACGTTTCCTTAAAGCTATTCATCATTCACACTTTAGCTCAGGTATCACTTCTCACTAGGTGTAGCCCTCCTATTATTTATTCCCAGAGCACAATACGCCTCTCCATTTATCACCGAGGTAATAAGACATTTATTTGCAGGATTATTGGACTAATGACCATATTTTCTATTTCCCTGCACATTCCATGGGTATCAGAACAAGGTGATTTCTTATTGTTGTATTGTTGATTTCTTACTGTTGTATTGGAGCTTCATAATTATTTATTGAACTAATGATTGAAGGAGCTACACAAACCTTTTGACGAAAGAACACATACAACCTCACCTACTTCAATATGCCTACTTCAAGGTGAGGTTGTATGTCTTCTTTCATCAAAAGGTTTGTGATGTCGGTTTGACTCTATTTTTGTGAGGTGATCAGTCAATGGTCCTCTTAAAAAGAGAGAGAGGGGCTTCCCTGGTGGCGCAGTGGTTGAGAATCCGCCTGCCGATGCAGGGGACGCGGGTTCGTGCCCCGGTCCGGGAAGATCCCACATGCCGCGGAGCGGCTGGGCCCGTGAGCCATGGCCGCTGAGCCTGCGCGTCTGGAGCCTGTGCTCCGCAACGGGAGAGGCCACAACAGTGAGAGGCCCGCGTAACACACACACACACACAAAAACAAACAAACAAAAAAAAGCCTTTCCTTACCATCTCTATCCCATGAATGTGTTTACGTCCTCGCTATTCTGAGAGGCCCGCATACCGCAAAAAAAAAAAAAAAAAAAAAACAGGAGAGAGAGAGACAACAGACCTAAAATGGAGTCACTTGGGCTAATCCCACATCATCAAACTGAGACAATACTTAACCTAACTGCAGTTTCAACCTTCCCCAGAAATGTAATCATAACCGATTTTCTAAAATTTCCTGGTCAGCACTAGTGAGGTAATCTGCCCGATAGACCCTTTCCATCCCCCAAAGAAAGATGAGGTAATCCAGTCTTTCCTTGTCCCCGCCTTCTCCCGCCGGTAAAAGTCTTCCATTTGGTACAGCTCCTGGGGCTCCTTTCTAACTGCTGGATGGGATGCTGCCCAACTGATGAATCAATCTTTGAATTAAGCCAATAGGATCTTTAAAGTTTACTCAGTTGAATTTTGGTTTTTAAGAGTATTTCTTTCCTACATCCATTAATTCAAAACTCTTTGTGAAAATAAATCATATTTTATCATTTGTCTTTGTTTAGTAACCAGAATATATTCATATGGCAATAAGCAAGCTTATTCTGCCTTTTATGAACACCTCTTACTTCCTGTCCCGATTCATGTTAGAGAATGTAGCCTTTATGTACTGCCCTATTTCCATTGAAACACCACCAAATCTTAGCTCTACAGGTAAATATATATTTATTATTTAATAATAACCAGTCTTCATGTGGATGTCTCTCCAAATGCTTTGGCAAACTAGTTTTGCTTTACATGACGACTGAGAGTGATTGGTTTTGATATCTTTGTGCTCTATTTTTAGGGGAGGATTCTGGAAGGTTCAAACCTTGCTGCACTCACCATCTTCTCAGATTCCCTATAGGTGTTTAAATTTTGGTGTGCACTTCCAATGTCCAGCTCTCCATATAGCCTATGTTACATATCCCATCTTACATGAAGTCTTACAAATTAGTCAGTGAAAAATTTTTAAATGATAACAATGGCCATTATTGTTATATAGTAGTACACATGTATTAAATGCTTACTATGTGACAGTCTTTAAGTCCCTTCCATGTATTAAGTCAGGTCTATATCAAGAGGGCCATCAAAATACAAAATGTAACAGAGCATTCTAAACCAATTAGCTTGGAACAAAGAAAAGCCATTTCAAAAACACAGATACTGCGCCTTGGCGGAAGAATGGCAAGACCTTGGTTCAGAGAGAAAGAGAAATAGGGCAAGTGAATGATTTTAAGTACATTCTGCACTTCAGTTACATGAGAGGTTTCAAGATGGTTAATGCTTGGCCTCTAACGTTAATATACTTTAATAGACACTTTGGACACGGGTATTGGATGATGACAATAAACAGATACTTCTCTTATACCTCTGTCTTTAGAATAAAGCTCCCATCTAAAATTTCTGCCAAGTGGGTTAAAAAGCATTGAACAAAGGATATGCCAACTCCCTCTGATGCAGACGAAGGCTGAATCAAAATCTTTTTTTCCAGCAGAAAATGAGAATCTCCTCAAGGACCTTGAAGTGCTCTCTTTAAATGTGAGAATCCTTGAGAGGAAGATGTTATCTATACACTTTTGAAAAGGAATCCTGACAATGCTATGAACAGACTAAATCTGATTGAAAGTCTATCCATATACAAAAACTATGATGAAATAATGACTAAACTTACTTGTGACATTTTTGAGGGATATAATATGTATATTACTCGAATAACTTATCATATAATCTTCTTAGCTTCCCTTTTCTGTTAGTGAATGCCCCAAATTTTACTAACTCATGATCTTTTCCTTTGTTTTTTAATCAATTACTTTTTTTTAATTTATTTATTTTTGGCTGCGTTGGGTCTTCGTTGCTGCACGCGGGCTCTCTCTAGTTTTGGCGAGATGGGGCTACCCTTCGTTGTGGTGCGCGGGCTTCTCATTGCGGTGGCTTCTCTTGTTGCGGAGCATGGGCTCTAGGCACGAGGGCTTCAGTAGTTGTGGCACGTGGGCTCAGCAGTTGTGGCTCACGGGCTCTAGAGCACAGGCTCAGTAGTTGTGGCGCACGGGCTTAGTTGCTCCGCGGCATGTGGGATCTTCCCGGAGCAGGGGTAGAACCCATGTCCCCTGTGTTGGCAGGAGGCTTCTCAACCACTGTGCCACCAGGGAAGCCCGATCTTGTCCTTCTTGATGAGAGCCTCAGGAACTACTCATTTTGAGGTTCTGGCCAGATAAGTTTTACTCAAAAACATAACTGCTTTTATTGGTTTGGTGCTGTTGGAGTGATGTAAAAAGGAAAATCGGCATTAGGTATTGATCTCACAGTTAATTAACTTCTATCCTGAAGACAGTGTCTCCCTAATTAATGATGTGCACCATTATAAAGAAAGATGTTCTCTGGAATAGATGTGTATTTGATTCTTCTGCATTTTTACTCTAGGGGAAGAACACGTTAAATGTTAAATGCCCTTTCTCTTGGTTTCAAAAATCGCCCCTAATCTCATTCCTCATGTCACTTCTAAAAGTTAACAACTTTCTTCACTTAAGTCTGTACATATTCAGTGGGCTACATATTACAGTATGTAGAGACCCACGTTCTTCTGGTCTTTCTTTATGTAACAAATCCTTTATTCTTCTAAGGGGAACCTGGATTTCTACCCCATTTTTCTGAAACTTAATTCATAAAAACACATTATAATTTACTTTTCTCTGTCATCTCAAGAGCTTAAGTGATCAATGTTTCAAACATGTTACCCACAGATTACATTTTAATGAGGAAAAATATCACGAATTTTTAATAAGTATATTATTTATGAAAATGTCTCATACTATTTGCATTTCTGAGCCACGCAACAAAACATTTAAGCTGAAAAGCCCACTAATTTCAACCGATGACCTTCAATGGGCTCGAAGTGTTAGTCACTGCTTTTGGTAGCCAAAAAAAGAGATTAAGGCTTTTTAAAGATATTTGTTATTGTCTTGTTGCAGCTCAGCTTTTGAGTTTGACAGGCTGTGAAACCTTCGAATCACCCTCAAGGTATGGAATCTTGTCATACCTGGGTTTTTTTTAATAATGGAGATCATTGATTACTGTAGATTAAAGGTGTAGTCACAGTACTGAGAAGTGATACAGAAAGTGAACACGGTGAATCATCTACATCTATATAATGCCAAAGACAGTCTGAGGAATCAGGTGACTTCAGATTTCAAAATGAATTTCTTTTCTTTCGGTAATCATTTGGTGCAAATGTAACTTGAAGCGCACACATGATTTCTAGTCAAACAATATCATTTAGGGATTTCACTTATCAAGTTTTGCCCATTCAGGATACCAGAATCTCCATGCGCTTGTAGGCTACCACACAGCTGTATATCAATTTACAGCAATACCTGAATGGGTTGTGCAGGAGCACGGTGAAATGAGTCAGAGAGCGTACTACCTGCTAGTTTATACCGCACTGTAGTTTAGAACTACAGGTACCAGACAGGAGTTATGATCTGAATTTTTATATTATCATTTGGTGATTTGGTAGAAACCTGCGGCAATGAAAATGTCTTTACCTTAGCCCAGAGCAGATTTCTCTTCTCCCGCTTTTCAGGTTTGACTACCTTTCCTATATAGGTGTCAAAATGCTCCCTGCCCTTCTGGGTACTTTAGAAATTCCCTTGTATCAAGTACCTAAATCACTGCTACATAATATCAGCACCTCTTTCCTCTATTCTCAAAGTTCAGCTTTTAAATAGAGACATTATATTTATATAGAGAGAGACATTATATTTAAATAGACCCGTTATACGAATCAGCTACATTCGTAAGTATTTGCCCCACTGCTGTGGTCAATGCCTGGAGACAGCCATTTATGTTCCCGTCTTCATCCTCCATTTGTATTTCCCTATTTCCATCCCTTTTGAAAGGCATATGACACTGTCCAGGTTCTCAGATGATAGTCTTAATTATTATACAGTATATACACCAGATATATCACTAAGCATTTTACATTCTTGCTCTTTCTTATTACAAAACCCCATGAAACAGATGTAATTATTTGCCCCTTAGAGATTAGGAAATTCAGGCTCTGTGCGGTCTTTTAACTTGTCCAAGATTTTGTAGATTAGAGACAGCAGAGGCAAAATAAAATTTTATCAGTGATGTCGAGGGGCTAGTTTCTGGAACGTCAGTACAGAAAAGTAGTAAGTACGTAGATTCTGGTGTCAAACTGTCTGCATTCAAGTCCTGGCTCCAATCCTTTGCTAGATTTGTGAACTACTGTAATTATTTAATCTCCCAAAGCTTCAGTGCTTTCATCATTGTAATAGGCAAAATGATCGCTCTTAACTCATAAAATTATTGTGAGGATTTGATGAGATAATGCATATAAAGTTCTTGGCATGGTGCCCGGCATATGATAAATTCTCAAAAATTTTAGTTGTTAGTCATTAACCTATCTTATTTTCCCACCAAATTGATGGGAGAGGGTTATTTTCCCCTGCACGTTTGGACAAAACATAGAACTTCCAGATTGAATCTAAGTTCAAAAGCTTTCCTCCAGTTCACAGAAACATGGCTAGCGTCATTGGATGTTCCTTCTGACTGCGTTCGTCCATCATTTTATCAGAAGTAAGATGCCACCATGATGGGGGCCACACAAACACAAGAAAAAGTCAACACAAAAATCCAACCATCACTGAATGAAAAACTTGCTTTTAAATATTAGCTGTGTAAAAAAAAAACTGGATTCCTTTCTCATTTTGTTTTTAAACTGCTGGGTACCGTGTATGTGCCACATGAAGAGCACTTGGCTAAGCTCTTCTGACGTAGCATCCACTTCTCAGAATAACAATAAGAAGTAGATATCTTTATCACCATTTATCAGACAAGGAGACGGAGGCCCAGATGGCTCCTTAACTTTCCTTCGACAATGCAGCTGTCATCCCGTAGAGCCTGGTGTGACCCGGATCTTCTCAGCACCACGTGCCACAGTCTCTCCTCCTGAGTCAGTCTGCGTTTGTCACGCGATAAGCGTTTACATTTTGGCTTTTAGTATTAGTTGACGTCATCTGTGAGTGACATCAAGTGAAAAAAACAGACCCCACAATCATCTATATATTAAACTAATCCATAAATACATACTCAGTGTCTAATTAATTAATACAGCTAAAACTAATAGCAAAATGATAATGAAGAAGGCAAGTCCACCCTGAGTTTCCGGCTCTTGTGAGACAGAGGTTTTATATTCTTATTATCAGAGTTTTCAGAATCCTGTTCCCCAAATTTTCCAATTCCTCCTCCTTGGGTAGCAGTCTGAGCGTGGAAGTCTTGTAAAGGTGCACTGATTTTCTGTTACACCATGACACGTTTTCATTCTAAATTAATCCACCTCCCTCTTGACCCAACAACTTCCCCTCTCCCAGAATTATCCTTTCTGACCATAATGTAATATGGATAATTTAGAATTTCCTGAAAATAACAGTGTCATCAAATTTTAGAGGTAAAGGGGATTTTGGAGACCGTGAATTTAAAATTGTAATTTTAAAGATCCTGAAGCTAAAACACTGAAATCATGAATGATCCGATCAAAGTCACAGAAGTGAGACATAACCAAATCTAGATTTCAGTTTCCTGATGCATTCGGCATTCCTTCAAAAACTACTCAGGTAAGACAGTGTTGGACCTGCAAGAGATTTTCCTCCAGAGCGGAATTTGCAGCATAGATGGAAAGAAAAGACACACACAGGTAAACTCATTTAGTTAGTTATAACAGGCTCTCCATTATAGAATGTTACTATAGTGATAAATGCATACATATACACGTATATTAAGAATGTTACCACCGAGAGTAGAACTGCCATACCAAAAAAATGACGTGGTATAAAGTACAAATCCAGTATCTATGAGCATCTTGAAATACAAAAGTAAAAGAATTGAGTAAAGGTTTAAGTTGGAGAGAAAACAGAAGATCATCCAGAATGAGGGATGATGGGTCCGTGTTCGGGGCATCTTCTGTGAGAAAACCTGCTTGGTGCTCTTTGCCTAAAGCAGCTGCCAAAAAACCTAATGACACAGGGCAGAGGCTACCTCCTCCTTAACTCCAAGAAGGGCCCTTGCAGCTGCAAGATGCAGGGTCTTTGCTCTCCTTTAAGGGTTGCCTTAGGATTGAGGAGGAAAAAAATAGGATTATGACTTTCTGGCAATGGGCCGACTCATTTGCAGCCACACTATTATTGGAACAAATTGACAAGAAACATTAAATGTCTCCATTATCAGTAAAAGTGTAAAAAATATGAGAAAAAATGTTACCCTGGGGCAGCTCAATCATTTAAGCATTCCAGTAAGTGTCGTCTCAAAATGTTACACTGAAGATCTTCCTTTGACAGCCTGACATGCATCCACCATCAGTTAAGTTGCCTGAACTATTCCTGAATCTCTCTTTTAACAACATCACCTTTCTGAGAAAAGAGTTTCATATGTTTATAATCCCATTCAATTGTGAAAGGTAACCCTTATTCTGGTAATCAGAGATCAAATAAAGAGATCTGAAGTTACTATATGCACATCCTTCAAAATGTTTTCAGACTTCAATCATCTCCCCTCTCCACTGTTATCTGTTGAGGTTAGAGTTCTTTTTTCCTTTTTTTTTTTTTTTTTGGGTGTGTGTCTCATTATATGGAAACTAGTCAAGCCCATTTCAACTGCAACTCTATTGAGATGTCCAATATCTTTCAAATATGTGATCGTTTACTGGAAAACTACGAAAATCTATGAAAATTCCTTTTGAGACAAAAGCATTTAAAAAACCCCAAGTAATAACATGTCCAGAAAGACCCAAAGTATCTATTTTTCATGTTTCCTGTTTTGCTTTGTGTTTTGAGTATGGGATAGGCAGCCGACAGAGTTGAAGCAGAACAAGCCACGCAGCAGTAGTGCCACCTGCTCGTGTGCACGTTCTTCTCATCCTAAAAGAATCATCTTGTCTTCATATGATGCTGACCACTCTGCTGCTCCAATACTGGCGACAATTCCTGGCTGGCATTTTATGAACACCTAAGTGAAAAGTCACCTTGAAAACCCAAGAGGCTACACTTACGGTGAAGAGGATACTGATAGGATTACTGTGTGCTGTAATATTAATTTCAGTTTAATGTACACTTACTATCAAGTGTACTATAATTATGTCCCTTGTCCCCAGTGAGAATACAGCATTGGAACACAGAAAACAAACTTATGGTTACCAAAGGGGATGGCGGGGCGCGGCGGGGAGGCAGTTCATTAGGAGTTTGGGATTAACATATCCGCGCTACTATATATAAAATAGATAAACAAGGACCTACTGCACACAGGGAACTATACTCAGTATCTTGTAATACCCTATAACGGAAAAGAATCTGAAAAAGAATATATATGTACACATATATATGTATAACTGAATCACTTTGCTGTACCCTTGAAACCAACAAAACGTTGTAAATTAACTATACTTCAATAAAATAAAATACAGCATCGATATTATCCCCTAGATTTTTCAGGGGAGAGTTACGGAACCCTCAGGCGGAGCTGAGGGCCTGACACATTGCAAGTATTCCTTAAATATGTCTGAATGAGGAAATGAGCAGCTCCAGGCAAGCACAACACCTATTCATTACATGTTGAAAAATAAAATTTCATTCGAATAATTAAACAATTACATGCTTTAAACACTAATCTGAGACATGAAATTGGTCAAGAAAGGTCCCTGGTTCTCAAAATAGAGGCTAGCATTATTGATGTTGAGAATATTTTTCTACCAGCTAGTGACTGACCCAGTTCAGAGAGGAAAAATCAATTGTCTTCATAGCTACCAATAGAAAAGGTATCATAGACCTTTAACTATTCTTCTGCTGGATCATTACAACTAACCTAGGGATTTGCTAGAAACCTAACTATCTCTAAAATATATAGTCTGCTTTTTACTTTTTGATGAAATGTGAATATATGATCAAAGAAATTGTGATCAAACAATCTTTTGTATTGTTTCCTTGGTTCTTGAGGGTTTTAACAAATACCTTACCAAGAAAATCTAATTAAATCTTTTCAGGAGTCTTTCAGACATATTTATTAAATGGTTCCAATATAACTTTCATTAATTGTCTTCCAAAACACGGCAAGTATTAATTATGACTTTTCCTCATTCATCAATGCGGTCAACAAATTCACTAACTACCAACTGTGTGCCAACTGGCCAGAGAAAGACAATTCATTCACATGGTCGTCACGGTTTTGTTTATAATATCAAATATTTGGGAAAAACAATTTAAACAATATTAAATCGCTTAAATAAACCCTATTCAACTCAATCAGTGCAACCATTAACACTTAAACTTTATAAAGATAAATAATTGTTTATAATAAATTGTTAATTTTTAATTAGAAGAGTTGAAACATTTTAGTTGGAATCTGGTTGTATTTTCCTCTATGTTTCTATAGCCATATATGAAAAGAAAGCAAAATAAGCACTATGGCTAGATAACAAAATGCATTTATTCACGGATTAGAATTAAAAATCTTAAAGTGTTGAAAATTAACCAACAGGTGAAATCTTGTTATCTCTTAGCAATACACTTAGTTAACTGCTTTATTGTTTTCGTTGTTTTCCTGCATGTTCTAGGTTTTCAACAAATATTTATTTGGTACTTAGTATATACTAAGTTCAGCACTAAGCAGGGGCTGATGACACAGTCGTGACCAGGACCCCATCCTGAGGCTCCGAGGGCTGAAGTCTTGGGAATAGTTAATTCTACTAACAGTGTGTTTTATTAGGATTTGGTAAGAGGGACAGAAGTAGAGGGTGAGTGGAAGAGAGGCCTGAAATCACGTCTTAGGACATAGATAGCACGTAGCTTACAGATAATATCTGGTCAGCAATGAATGTCTATAATGTATATTTCAGAAAACATTGTAATGAAAGTTAGTGTGTTCTAAAAGAATGAAGAAAGAGAATGAAAGCTTACATTCTATTAGAAAAGTCTGGGACGCAGATTCAAGTATCATCTGAACAACACATATTCAACAAACGGCCAACAACAAATAATGTGGGAAAACTAAAATCTATTTTAAAATGAAAGAGATGATTTCTTAATAATTACCCCAGTGGTCTGAATTCCATCCTCAGCTCTGTATAGGGACTTCATCGTGTCATGTTAGATGAATCACTAAATCTTTCCAAAGTGCCATCAATCAAACTATCTTGACAGTAATTATATGTTAGGTCCCAGAGGAAATTTATGGGGATGAACTTAAGTTTCTTTCTTGGTCAAAATGAACAGGAAAGACCAGGAAAATGTCTGCAATTATTATTTTATGTAAAAGATAAACAAATAATGGAAATTATTTTTTTATAAGAGCATTTCAGTTTAAAAGTAAACTTCAATTTTTCAGCATTTTCAAAGTTCATGTAATATGCCATGTACCTTAATCTTTTCCTCATTAGTTTTTTTATGAAAAATATGAGATGTTTTTTCTGGTATATGTTAAGGCAAATCTTTCAGAATCTTCTTAGGTCAAGTCAAAGAAAGATTTCAATTCATTTTTCTCTTCAGTGTTAATTCAGCATTTCTAAAGTACTGTGATTTTTAAAAATTGGTAAAAAATAACATGATTAAGTATTCCTCTGCCACAATTAAATTAATATTTAAAATCCAGTTAAACTAATATTATAGTGTTTTAAAATAGTTTATTACAAAGAAACAACATAACTGTAATAGTGTATTTTAAGCTTATATAGGTAAACTAGAATTATAACATAAAATGTGCATATACATATGTTAAAAATATAAATTAAACATTTTCAAATACATGCCTTGCAGAGATATTTTCAATTTGGAAAAAAAATCCACCAGTTCTTTCTTGAATAGACTCCTAGATGTTCTGGACCGGGTAGTGCACTATTTCAGATATACTTACATTTACTTTACTTTATTAAGGAAGAACCTGAAGTCTCTAGAATTTAACTGTCTTGTTCAAGACTGTATTGCTGTTAGTTTCATGGTGTATATGCCTATAAAAGATCCCTGAAGACAGGTGTCCCATCCAACACCCAATATGGGTGAATAAAAGGTTGGTGACTAGAGAAACCCATCTCAGTGTCTGATTCCTTTCACTTAGTCTGGTGTCCTATTCACTGGCATCTTTGGAAGGAAGGAAATTGGGTTAAGAAAATATTTTTCATGCTCTCTAAATATGGTATATGCAAATTCATAGGCATATGCAATTATGTTTGTTTTCATTCTTTTTTACTGAAGTATAGTTGATTTACAATGTTGTGTTACTTTAAGGTGTACAGCAAAGTGATTTGGTTCTCTCTATATATACTTTTTTCAGATTCTTTTCCCTTTAGATTATTATAAGGTATTGAGCATAGTTCCCTGTGCTATAAGTAGGTCCCTGTTGTTTATCCATTTTATATACAGCAGTGTATATATGTGAATCCCAAACTCCTGATTTGTCCCTCCCAGGCATATGCAATTTTTAAAGCAGGGCTCATATATTTAGGTATAGTCCTGATTAAGATGGAAGGAAAAAAAAAAAGCTTCAACTCAATGTTGAAATTCTGAACTTCTGAGACACTATTCCTTCCTGAAGGTCATCATTTCTGGGAGTAAATAAATGAAGGAGATTAAATACAGTGGAGAAACTCAAAGACAGAGAGGAAAGAAAGTAATTTATGTAAAAGAGCCATTCTGCCATGGCGATGAATACATAAAGAACTGGTGAATATTTACCTTGAAGATCCATTATCCTACGTCAAAGTGTGTCTTTCGAGTTAGGAATTTTTTAATTTAGGAAAAAATAAAGGAAAAGTTTTCCTTTAAGAAGTTTGATCGGACTGGCCATAGTTCCAGCTTTATCTTTTACCCCTCGCATACTCAGACTGAATGCTCTATTACATGGAGCTGCTCAGAGCTCTCCACACACCTTGACTTTACTTATTGATGCCATTCCTTCTCTGTAACTCACATCCCCTTCCCCACGGCCTTCCTCTTTCTCATTTTTTTTTTTTTTTTCTTTTTTTTTTTTTGGTACGCGGGCCTCCCTCTGTTGTGGCCTCTCCCGTTGGGGAGCACAGGCCCCAGACGCGCAGGCTCAGAGGCCATGGATCATGGGCCTAGGCGCTCTGCGGCATGTGAGATCTTCACCGACCGGCCAGTTCCCCTGCATCGGCAGGCGTACGCGCAACCACTGCGCCACCAGGGAAGCCCTCTCTTACTTATTTTTGTGTTAACTCATACTTGAAGCTATCAGTGCAAATCGATACTTGTACAATTCAGATATCAGGTCACCCAGAATTCCTCCTCATGTTTCTTCTGCTTCTTATCCCACTGCCACCTGTGTCGGGTACCCTTTTTAAAGCCCCTGAAATCTCCTATGCATACCTCTGTTATCATATTTTGGTGGCCTTTATAATTATGTGGCAGTCGCCCCTATTAGCCTTGACCTTCTTGAGTACAGGCATTATCTTTTTCATCTTTGCTACACTGATGCCAAGCTCAGTACCTGACAGGTAGTGGGTAGGGAATATATATTTGCTAAGTCAATACTTGGAACATCAATAAATTGGCCCCTAAAAGTACAAGATTAAGTAATAGAGGCAGGGGCTACTTTGGGGGAAGAAAGTTGAATAAACACTACCAGAATAATACGGTTTGAGGAAAAAGCGTCCCCCCAACGTCTCTTTCCTTACAATATTAGTGTTACAAGTTTCTTCTGTGGAATCAGGCGTTCAAAAAGCACCAGTTAAAATGCAAATGGGTTGCCCACAAGGCATAATATATCAACTCATTAACATCAATTCTCAAATAACAGAGAGCTCGCTTGAGTTTAACGAAATGGGCCTCGAAATAGCTAAATTTAGATGTATAGCTTACCCAAGCATAAGCTATTGCCCCAGGGGAAAAAAAAAAAAGTGGTGGGTATCACAGTGAAGGCTAAAAATGAAAAAGTTGAACGGGGGAGCTATGAAAATAAATGTCATAGATTTCAAGAGAGTGTCTAACCTTGACCGCCTAAATTTAGATGATATAGCTTACCCAAGCATAAGCTATTGCCCCAGGGGAAAAAAAAAAAGTGGTGGGTATCACAGTGAAGGCTAAATATGAAAAAGTTGAACGGGGGAGCTATGAAAATAAATGTCATAGATTTCAAGAGAGTGTCTAACCTTGACCGCAGAGAAAGCAATGGAAGTTTTGAAATCATGAACAGAGACTGAGGAATACTATCCTAGAGAGACAAAGGTGGTTTAGGGGGAAAAATTTTAATAATAAAATTAAAAGGAGCAAAGAATGATGGCCCTAAACCTCCATGCAGCAAATGGAAGCTTTTGATTTTCCTCTGTCCTTTCTTGTCACCCTTTCATATTCATTTCCTGATAAAACATAGAAGCAGAAACACTATCGGCCTGTGTCACTGAGTAGCCTGCATGTTCTGCTTACCCATCCGAGGCTTCTGGTTCAGGTCAGCATTCGAGGCTTGTATTAAATAATGCTGGGAGGGCCAACCTCGGGATATTAAATAATGCTGGGAGGGCCAACCTCGAGATTCTGGGCTTCCTGCCAGCTACTCACTTATCTTTCTCCCCCCAGGACAGCAACAAGGATACATCTGCTGTCCCTGACCTTGTTACTTTAATTTCCTTCATTTTCTTCTTCTATCTTAAAGCATGTTATCAGACCAAAAAAAAAAAAAACGATTTCTAATCACTGGCTATACTGTTTCTTCTACAACTTAGAATGCTGTAGAACGTAAGACTTCCCTTTACCCGAGTAACAATTTTCATACATGCTGAGGCAAATATTAAGATACAGCAACCTAAGCTTCCATGGACAAATACTATAAAATGTAGCCTCAGCAAATATCAAAGCATTTTCTTTTACTGCTCTTTGCATGCCCTTCCAACATTGATTCTTTTATGGATTCATGGTTTTCATTCTGGAAAGCCAATGTAAAATTTTAACAATAAAAATAAAAGTTGATTTTTGGCAATGTCTAAGTTGGCTCCAGAGTCAAATCCAGAGACAAACCTAATGTATTAAAATCCACCCTCCTTCACTGATCAGCTGGCAAAACTTAACAGCTGTGAAACTAATATCATTTAATTTCTCCAAGTTTTTGTTTCTAGATGTATAAAATGGAATTAAAATCAGTGGCCATCCTACAGTTGCTGGGATTATTCTTTGGCAAACACCAAGGAGTTTACCCAGTGTGTAGCACCAGGTAAGGCCACAACATACGTAGATTGTCAGAACAGGATTAGTAATTATGTCAATGGCCCATTCTAATCTCCCCTCAGTGATGACTTTATACTGTAAAATTTGGCAGGTCTTCTAAGTGTCTAAATTGGCATTGCCCCAGGGACCATTAATAGATTATCTATTTCTTTACAAAGTGCTTCTAAAGAGTTGTCATATGGAAAGTTTAAGGACATCCTGAATTTTTGGAAAGAACTTTGCAACTATTGAAGTATCAAGAGAAATTAAGCAGACAATAGAAATGCATAAATCGTTGCTTCCTTTCATTTGCACCTATAGCTTAAGTTTTCCAGGTATACAAAGATAATAATTTAACTAAATCCTACAAGTATTTTTAAAATACCTTCTGTGTGATAACAGATCAAAAATATAAACAAGAGACTTCATTCTGCTCAAGGAGACTATGTCCAATTGATTTTAAATACTGATAAGCATAGGGAACATACTCTAATAAGGAGCATAGGCTCTGAAGCCTAATTGAAATCCCTACTTCATCATTTGCCAGCTCTGTGACTTTGGAAATACTCCTTAACCTGCCTCTATTTTCTCAACTGTGAAATGGGTGTATTAAAAATATATCAATAGATGTGTTACACGGTTTATTTAAGTTATTAACTTATTTAATTGATACTTTCAAAGGTCTTAGAAGAATGGGTGCAGATAATACATATCATAAAATTAAACAAATTATAAAATGAATACAAGTCAGCATTTGAGAAGTATTGTAGCAAAAGTAATAGAGAAGGGTAACAGAAACAGAAGATGGAACTATACGTATTCTGGAAGAAAACACTTGATATAAAGATAGATCATTTGAGTCCCCAGAATTTAACAGAATTTTAATATCAAGTATATTATTAATATTTGAATAGTATAAAGGGACATATAATTAAAAAGGTATCAGAACATTGTATGTTATTTAGCATGAGTTTTAAAATCCAGTAACATGAGTTTGGAGATAAACCACTTGCCATTTTCTACTTGTGTGACCTTGACCAAGATACTAAAACTCTGTTTTTGTTTCCTTGGTTGCAAAGATGGGATAATAATACCCATCTAAAAGGAATGTTGAGAGGATTAGGTACATTAATTCATGCAAAGTGCTTAGAAGAAGACCTGGTGCATGGTAAATATTCAGTAAATATTATTAAAGGGTATATTTTCATGCAACATTACAGAATTGTATATAAATCACTGTAACCACAGCTTTCAGTCAACCCGTATTATGATCTAATTAGTATAAACTCACTATCTTGCCATTATCTATTCTCTTCCCAAGTAAAACCTCAGTGATCCCAAAAGGTAAGCTACAATTTACAAAGGTGAGGAAATCTGGAAAAGTTTTATTGCAAAAACTAAAATGCATACTGTAAAAAAAAAAACAACAACATATTAGAACTTTCTTGATCTGCCCTTCAGCAAGAGACAGAGAGTAAGAGAGGCATCTATATTTTCTCACTAAATTAGCTGTAGTTGGAATTGAAGAAATTGTGTCATCATTTTAAAATACTGAGGAAATAATAAGGTACAGTGTGCTTTCTGACAGAATTTTGATGTGTCCTTATTCCACAAATATTTTTCAGCATAGGAAGGGTTTCAAGAGTCCTTAACATACCCTTCTACGTTATATATCTTCCCAACTTACAAAGAAGAAAAGCATCAGTATAATAGCCATCCTAAAATTTCATTTCTCATTTTTTCTTCTCACACTTTTCCCACTTAGTATTTCAGTACTTTAAAAGAACTGTTAAGTGTAGATTTTTTTTTTCAGGAAGATTCCATTATCGTATTTAATAGTTCTATTAATTTTAATTTAAACTTACTGATGCCCTACTTACGTCAGACACTAACTAAATGGTCATTGAGTATGGGAGGTGTGTAGCTTGGCATAAACTTCTCAGTGGATATAATATCTGAGTCTTAAATAATGGGACGAATTTTGAGACAATGTATAAGGCAATGAACTGGCGTGTTAATAAAGAACAAATAGTTCAATATTACTAAACTGCAAGGAAAAGAAGAGTAGTTGAGATAATTTAAGTGATTAACATGATCCAGGTCACATGTGCTCTATATGTCTGCTAAAGAACTTACTCTTTACTCAGTAAGAGACAGGGAGTCATCATAACAATGAAATTGAACTGGAGTAACAGTGAAGGTCAGATATATATGTTAGAGAGAGATCACTTTGTTACAAGAGTGGAGGATAAACGGGGGTGGGGGAAAACCATATGAACAGATAATACTTCCTAGTAGCAATAGATCATGTAAAAGATAAGCATCTTAACTGAAGATGTGGCACTAAGGATGGAAAGAAGGGGACTGTTGGGGAGAAGGTTTGTAGAGGCAAGACTTGATGCACTGTTGGTGGGAATGCAAACTGGTGCAGTCACTGTGGAAAACAGGTTTCTCAAAAAACTAAAAATAGAACTACCATATGACCCAACAATTCCACTCCTGGGTACAGATCCAAAAAAAAAACAACAACACTAATTCGAAAAGATACATGCACCCCAATGGCCATAGCAGCATTATTTACAATTGCCAAGATATGGAAGCAATCTAAGTGTCCATCAGCAGACAAATGGATAAAGAAGATGTGAGATACACACACACACATATATACGTACTACAAACAATGGAATACTACTCAGTCATTAAAAAGAACAAAATTTTACCATTTGCAGCAACATGGGTGGACTTGGAGGACATTACACTAAGTGAAATAAGTCAGATGGAGAAAAGACAAATTCTGTAGAATATCACTTATCCATGGAATCTAAAAAATACAACAGGGCTTCCCTGGTGGCGCAGTGGTTGAGAGTCCGCCTGCCGATGTAGGGGACGCGGGTTCGTGCCCCGGTCCGGGAAGATCCCACATGCCGCGGAGCGGCTGGGCCCGTGAGCTATGGCCGCTGAGCCTGCGCGTCCGGAGCCTGTGCTCCGCAACGGGAGAGGCCACAACAATGAGAGGCCCGTGTACCGCAAAAAAAACCACCACCAACAACAAACTTGTGAATATAACAAAAAAGAAGCAGACACAGATCTAGAGAACAAACTAGTGGTTACCTGTGGGGAGAGGGAATAGGGGAGGGGCAACGTAGAGGTAGGGAAAAAGCGATACAAACTATTATGTATAAAATAAGCTACAATTACATATTGTATAACACGGGGAATATAGCCAGTATAATAGCTATAAGTAGAGTATAACCTTTAAAAATTGTGAACCACTATACTGTATATCTGTAACATATAATATTGTACAGCAACTCTACTTCAATTTAAATTAAAAAATAAAGTTTTTAAACACTAAAAAAAAAAAGACTTAAAGGACAAGGGGGTGTGGAGAAGATTCACAGAATCTGGACTTGGGAGGGCAACATGAATCTTCGTACCAGCTTCACAGATAGGATACGAAGGGAGAAAAGCACCTTTGGAGAGAAAGTGAGTTCAGATGATGGACATATGATGTTTGAGGAGTCTGTTTAAAAATCCAGTGGAGGGCTTCCCTGGTGGCGCAGTGGTTGCGCGTCCGCCTGCCGATGCAGGGGAACCGGGTTCGCGCCCCGGTCTGGGAGGATCCCACATGCCGCGGAGCGGC
>NC_041217.1:14230997-14240923 GCF_002837175.3 Physeter macrocephalus
GCAGCGGGAGAGGCCGCAGCAGAGGGAGGCCCGCATACCACAAAAAAAAAAAAAAAAAAAAAAATCCAGTGGAGATGTCCACTCAGTGGTTAGATATCTGAATCCGGAAGTCAGAACGGGTGCTTGTGCTATCAGCGTTATTGGGTATAGATAAGCTCTAAGAGTGTGACTAGAATATGAGAAGAAGAAAACGATAAAAAATGTTAAAGTGATGGCCAGAAAAATAAAATCCAACAAAGGAGGTCAGGAAGCAATGGGTAAGGAGGAAGGAGTAGAGCCAGGTAAGTAACCATGTTGTCAGAGAAGCCAGGAGAAGGAAGGATGTCAGGAGGAAGGGAGAAATCCACAATGACAACACAGCAAAAGCATCTGAGCAAGAAGTAAGTGTTTATCAGATTGGACAGTTTGTAGTTTATGGGTGATAACAGCAAGAAAACCTAAAGTGGAAGCATGATGGTAATTAGAAGAGTAAATGGTAGGTGAGAAAATTACATGGAACAAGAGAGTGGCCACTAATCACTGAAAAGATATGGAAGGTAGAGAAAAAAAAAGTTGGTAACTAGAGGACTAGAGGATTGTTTAGGGAGTATGGGATAGCTAAGCATTATTACAGCTGATAAGGTGACCCAATAGGCAAAAAGGAGTTTTTAAAAATTAGAAAAAGTTGAGATAACTTGTCACACTAAAAATCATGCTGGACAAAGTTAAACAGGCAGGAAAGACTTTCTTCAAGGCTGCTACAATAGGGGAGAGACCAGAACTCAGTCTGAGCTCAACTCCACTGAAACAAAGGACTGGAAAACTTTGAAGATCTGCGGAAAGGGGATCACAGGCCATCTAATCACGGGATTTACTCCAAAGAAAAGTAAACTTTCTCATATTTCACCACAGGAGGTAGGTGTACAACTTGGAGCAAGTATCCTACCCTCCCACAGAAACTGGGAGATGGGCCAGTTTTCCATGACAACCACCTTTCAAAGGGATGGCTCTCAAATCCTTGAGAAAGATATTCCCAGGTTGTAAATCTGGCAAGACACTTTAAAAGGATTTTCCATCGTGGAGGGGCAAAGTGTTTACAGTGATGAGTTTCATAAAGTAGATCCTCTAAGAAAATGGAGGTCAGTGGCCTAAAGTCAGGAAGGAGCCTTTCTAGAGGTTCATCATAGGGAGGGGAACATTAAGGCCATCTTGGTCAATCTAAAGACAGAGTCCTTGTAGAAGATGGAAAAGAATGAGATCAAGGGTATTGATGGAGCAGCTGAAATTAAAACCAGAGAGCATCCCCCATCGGGTGAACCTGTAGTTTTAGAAATAAGGCTGGGGTAGATAAAAGTAAGTGGATGGATAGTGTGGGGTGGATAGTGGCGGGGCAGGTGGTTGAGAGAACTCAAGCCTGGGGCTCTCAATTTTCTCAACAAGGTAGGTCAGAGAAATAAAATGACTTTGGAAAGCATGGGACTGGGCAAGTCGATGCAGCTAATGTTTGGGAAATGGGGGAAGCGAACGTCAAGAAAGCCTACTGAAGGCGTGAAGGAGGGAGCTGATCAAACCTTGTCCCCTTGAAATATTAAAAAAATTTACACAAAGATAAACGCAATGTTTTCCCCAAAAAGGCATTGCCCATGCCCCCAGCAGCATTTACAAAGGGCCCACTGAGTTTCCCAACTGTCATTTTTTTTTTCTCCCACTTAAAAGGATGAGTCTGCTACACAATTATATTTTTTCCTTTTTTTTTTTTTTTTTGCTAATGATGTTTTCCAGTTCATCGGATTTTTTTAAGTCTCCTGTGTCAAAGCTACTATAAAGATTTCTCTCGACTGTTTCCTCTGTGTAGAGAATATGAAAAAGAGGCATTGAATTTTCTTACCAACTTTTTGAACTTTCTAAACTTTGGTTATTACAGCAATGCTGGGTCTGTGCATTTCCCTGATCCTTTTCACAGTACATTAACTTTAAAATAACATCTAAGTCCCTATCTAGCTGTTTTCACATTTTATTTTCTTCTATTGCCAGCCAATGAATTGTTCAACTTCCCAGTCTCTCTTCTGGGATTCTACTTTCATTGACAATAAGAGTTATTAAGATCTGTGTAGTTGATTTTTATCCTCATTTAGATCTATTTCTTTCTCTAGGGTAACTTCTTCTGTGCACAACTCCAATTACTTTATTTCTGTACTGTCCTTACTTTGTACCAAAATTTGATTTTGTTCATTCTTATTCTCATATAATGGATGCTTGGACTCCTTTTTATTCTCTTGTCATGGTTACTCACTGATGTTTTTTAAGGTTTATATGGCCTGAGATTAAAATCTATTTGCAAGTTTTAAATACATATTCAATTTCTGGAGAAATTTGGGGTGTTTTGTTTTTCCACCTTGGAAATTTCCATCACAGCCATTCTTTGGATAATGCTTTTACTCACATATAAAACTGTATTCCATAAACATATTTAGAATTTTACAGCCTTCTTTATATAAATATTACAATGATAATGTTTTAATCTTTCTTCTTTCAATTACTTTTTTTTTTTAATACGAGGAAGAGATTGGATTAGGTAATTCACAAGGCCCTTCACTTCTTAAAAAGTTCTGCTATAAAAATGTGTCTCAACTTTATCTTGATATTTAGATTTAGCCTCTTTTTCTGAGTTAGGCCTCAGGAGAGTAATCAGTGTCCAATCAGCTATGATTTGAAGGCTTCCCTGCACTGACCTGTCTTGATACCCTCTCTCCCCCAAATTGGCATGAAATTCTAATTATGACTGTGATTCCTTGGATATAAAATGTCACTTCATATCTCTGAAACTCCTGGAGCTATAAAAGGTAGGTTCCTAGGCCAGGAGTGAAAGGTCAGATAGTCATGTCTTCCAGGAGCAATCAAAGCCTATGGGTGGCAGGGGTGTGGATAGGAAGATACTAAAGGAAAAGAGGTTTTTTTTAAAAGGGACCAACTGGGGCAAGTGTTAAGGTCAGTCTAGAGTTAGTCCCACTCCTATGTTACGGATATGAATATTTATTATAATGTTAAATTCAATATTCTTTTGGTTGTTAACTTATCAGGCTAACACTATGACATGTGAAAACAGATTGTCTTTTTCAAGAAGTTAAATCGTTTTCCACTGAGAACAAAAGACAAGTATATTTAGCTCTTCTATTTAAACAGCACTGGAACAGATAAGTGAAAGGTTTTCTTAAACGTGCTCTCTAAGTTTTTATAAGAACATTTGCCCTCACTCTAATAACAGGGGTACTACCTCAATGTAAAAAGAAACAAGGGCATTGCATTTCCCTTAGCAAATCAATGAGCATATTAAAAAAAAAAAAAGACAGCCACTTTTGTGTTCAACGGCAGTGAAATTTGTGCACCCTCCCAAAAAACTTCTGAAAATTGAAAGCCACTAATTATCGCACTGCAAAAGATAAACATTTCTACCTAAACACATGTAGAAGATTCCAGACAATAAGACAGTCCTAAAAGGAGGAAATAAATAGCAATTGAACTATAGAAAGGAAGGTAGGTTATCACAGTAGTTAAATAATGTTTTTTGTCCTGACAGTGCTAATTAAGCAGATATTTAGATAATTAAAATCAATATTTAGTTGTTAAAACACCAGCCATGAAATATTTGTTGTCCAGATCTGATCCTTAAACAATGGAAAATATTTATTGTACCTCAGGCTTAAGATTTATAATTTAAAATAAATAATAACAATAATATCAAGTATTTGTGTATTTTGATTCCTACGGAATTCCCAATATCCCCCAGTGCATTCATGTGTTGTACACAAGACACTTTTGTTTGACATAAAAACTGACTGAGGGCATAACTGTCCACTTATGTCTAAAATAAATCAAGATCAACTTCTTTTTTTATATTAAAAAAATACACATTCTAATGTTTTCTTTCCCTACTCCAATGGGCCATCTAGCACTCACCCAGAGGTCCAGCTACATTCTAAGTATGTGAGATAATAAGAGTCATTACTTTGACATCTATTATTGGGTGAAGGAATAATCTTTGGTGGCAATTTTACCACATACGCAATAGTAATGTAAAGGTGTGTAAGCATTTCACACGATACTATCAAAACGCACAGACTTATGTGCACAATGCTCTTCTTATGAAGGGTGGCACTGTTTGCTTGAGTGTCACTCACAAATGGTGGCATGTTTTGAAGGTCCTCTCTCCCTTGTCCAGTGAAATATGTAGTCTTACCAAATGTTGCTCACGTTACCTAATGGTGATATTCTAAAGTCAGTGCATAAGATGAAAATTATATCTGGACAAAATGTCCCTTAAAAATAGCTTATAAAGTGGTTAAATTAGAGAATGGTATACCTTGTTAGTCACAATAAGGTGAAATGATTTACAGTAGTTGGCCTGTTTTTAGGAAAGTTGCTGTAAGAGCGTACAGTAAGTCCCCTACATAAGAACAAGTTCTGCTCCGAGAGCGTGTTCGTAAGTCCAATTTGTTGGTAAGTCCAAGAAAGTTAGCCTAGGTACCCAACTAACACAGTCGGCTATATAATACTGTACTGTAATAGGTTTATAATACTTTTCACACAAATAATATATAAAAAACAAACAAAAAATAAAGAAAGTATGTTTAATATTATACTACAGTACCTTGAAAAGTACAGTAGTACAGTACAACAGCTGGCCTACAGGGGCTGGCACTGAGTGAACAGGCAAGGAATAAAGGTACTGTACTACTTACTGTACTCTATACAGTACTGTAAAGTACACAAAAGCACAACCACTTGTAGAGGATGCACAGACGTGACAACGTACGCCAGACACGTGAACTAACTTATGTGACTGGATATGTGAACACCCGTTTGCATCTTTGAAAGTTCGCAACTTGAAGGTTCATGTGTAGGGGACTGACTGTGTTTCTTTGCATTCTGAGATCATAGTGGCTGCCTGAAGATGGTGATGACCTCCCCACCAGAGGCCTAGGATCGCAGCAGCATCCCCCATTCCCACATCACGTTCACTCCAGGGTATATACGCGTCACGTCACCCATACTTCAGAAAGGCATGTTTTCCATGCTCACTCTTTCCTTCTCCCCACCTCCAAATTTGAACTCCTGAATTTCTGTCATTTAAATTTTCCATGATAGTGGACTGTACTAGACCTCAGAGTGCCCTTACAGCTCTGAGTTCTAAGATAAGCCATTTCAACATTTAGCTTTAGTTGTGAAGCCTCTTCGTGTGACAAATGGTACTCTATTTTGGCTGAGAAGAGTCGCCTGCAACGTCTACCTGCAGTCTGGAAAAAAAAAAAAAGAAAGAAAAAGTCTAGCTGCAGGCTCGGCTGCCACGGTGTCCTGCATCCCGGGACCGTACTGGACCTTTGGAGGCTGTGCTCCAGGGTGATTTCATTACATCTCCTTGCACCTCACTGCCACGATCTTGTCAAGCAGCAGCCACTGACAAATCCTCCTGTCACACTAGAGAATTTATTGTTGGCAGGAACTAACTAGTCTGCCAACAGTGGGCCAAACACATTCTTTAGACTGCATATCTAGGCATTCACAGGGAGTAGTAATCTGCTTTGTCTCTCGGTTCCTTTTCAAAAGGGTTTTGGCTTAAGCCTCTGCAGGTCACGGCAACAGACACTTAAAATAATGCATCTCCACCCATCCCCCCCACCCTGAAGACACCGAGGAAGAATGAATTTAAGTGGTATAGTGCCAGAAAAGATCAAAATGTGAGGCTTTTAAATTGCCAGTGTGAATAAAGCAGAGAGCGAACACAAAGTCATTTTATACTTCAATCTTGCTTTTCCATTTCTCTCAATGGCACTACTCCCTAGACATCCCAGTATTAGGACAGGTACTGTTACAGTCAGCAGGAACTGGACTTGACCCGTTTAAACTGCCACTTCCAGACAAGTTAATATCATTCCTCACCTGGACACCAAACAATTGGTGATTCCGAGAACAGAATTTTCTATGGCATGAGGGCTGCCAGATACTGCTCTTCGTGAGATTCTAGGCTGGCATCTGTTCCCCTAACTCATAAAGATTCTCATGGATGCTCTTCCCCCCTCTAGGCAGTAAAAGATATCTCACAACACTTTTGCTTAAAGAAAATGTCTGATGATGGGGATTACATTCAAAATGCAATCTAAAATTGTGATAACTAAAAGGAGACGTAAAAATTATTCATCTATGTCTCTGGTTACTCCCAACTTGCTCAACTCTAAAACAATATTGATCTTATGAAGAAAATATTTTGTAGCGAATAACCTGACATATCACTAAATACTTTGAGGTTTTATTTATTTTTTTTTTATTTATTTATTTATTTTTTTTGTGGTATGCGGGCCTCCCTCAGCTGTGGCCTCTCCCGTTGCGGAGCACAGGCTCCGGACGCGCAGGCCCAGCGGCCGTGGCTCACGGGCCCAGCCGCTCCGCGGCACGTGGGATCTTCCCGGACCGGGGCACGAACCCGGTTCCCCTGCATCGGCAGGCGGACGCGCAACCACTGCGCCACCAGGGAAGCCCGAGGTTTTTTTTAAACATCGGCAGGCGGACGCACAACCACTGCGCCACCAGGGAAGCCCGAGGTTTTTTTTAAAAGAAAAAAGATCAGAAGGTTAGAGTTTTGCGGTTGGAAGAAGTACATACACAGTAACTTTTTGTTTTTATTTAACGTCATGTTTGAAATATACTCTTATATAGGTTAATCTCCTCTATTCTCACAAAATAAACTCTTTTTTTTAAATTAAATTCTGCCTTGTGTAAACTGAAATTTCGTGTTATGTTATTCGATAGTCTATGCCATATGATTCAGCATATAGGTAAGATATAGGGAAATATGTATGGACAAATTTAATAGAGTAATTGGAGAATTTTAATGAGGTACCCAATACAAAAACTCCATAATGTTAGAACACCACTAGACATACCTTTGCATAAATTTTGCTCTTCAAAAGGAGGGTATTATAAAAGCAACAGGTCTTATGAAGCTACTTTTGTTGAAAAAAAAAAAAAAGAAAAGGAAAAGAAAGAAATGACTAGTTAAGATAGTGGTGTTGGTAACAAGCATAACCATAGGGCAATAAGGGAGCTGAGACCGCCCCCCTGAAATTGCAAAGCCAGCAGTCCTAATGCAGACATTCTCAGGAAGACAGGAGTGGGAGGGGGAGTGTGGATTGAGGGGTGCTGCCATAGTCTTAGCAAAGAAGAAAAGTGTGGATATCATTCTCATTTTATACCATTAAGTTGATTAAACTGCATTCTGATTGTTTCCTTTCTTTCCCACTAAAAGTAACTTTCTCCTCTTAGCTCCTGTTCCTAAGCAACTTCAACTTATGCATGAAGCATCATACATCTTTTAGGCTCAACTAGCTCCCATAAACTAGCAGTTGTAGCTCCTAAAACTGTCAAATTCCTACATGTTTTTCGTTATCCTCCTAGCAGAGAAAATGTGATTACTCTACCTCATCAGGTTAATTAGGTCATTAGTTTACTGTACAACCTACATGTTAGTTGTTCTTGGAACAAGTGACCCTTGTTAGTCTAATTAGCTGCGGCCATGCAATTCATGGAACATTCATCAAGACAGAGCATATTCTGGGCCATGAAACACACCTCAGCAAATTTAATAGAACAGAAATCATACAATGTCTGCTTTCAAGCCATGATGGAATTAAACTAGAAATCAATAATAGAAATATCTGAAAAATCTCCAACTATTTGGATTTTAAACAACATATTTCTTTTTTTTTTTTTTTTTTTTTTTTTGTGGTATGCGGGCCTCTCACTGCTGTGGCCTCTCCCGTTGCGGAGCACAGGCTCCAGACGCGCAGGCCCAGCGGCCATAGCCCACAGGCCCAGCCGCTCTGCGGCATGTGGGATCCTCCTGGACCGGGGCAGGGACCCACGTCCCCTGCACCAGCAGGCAGACTCTCAACCACTGCGCCACCAGGGAAGCCCAACATATTTCTAAATAACACATGAGTCAAACAAGAAATTCCAAGAGAAATTTCAAAATATTTTGAACTAAATGAAAAGGAAAACACAACTTATTAAAATTTGTGGGCAGAGGGAAATTTATAGCATTGAATGCATATATTAGAAAAGAAAAAAGATTAAAATCAGTAGTCTAAGCTTGCACTTTAGGAAACAAGAAAAAGAAGAGCATATTAAATACAAAGTGAAAAGAAGAAAAAAATAAGAAGAATTGGAACAGAAACATAAGAAATTGAACACAGAAAATCAATGAAACCAAAAGCCATTTTTTTTTAAGATCAGTAAAATTAATAAGCATGTAGCCAGGGAAACTAAAGAAAAAAAAAGAGGACAGAAATTACTGAAATAAATTAATAAAGTACAGAAATAAAAGAGGGTATATCACTACACATCCCAAGGACATTTAAAGGATAATAAGAGAATCGTATGAACAACTCTATGCCCACAATAGATAATCTGATGAAATGGACCAGCTCCTTGAAAAATACAATCTGCCAAAACTCACACAAGAAGAGACAATATGAATAGGTCTATATCTGTTAAAGAAATTGAATTAACAATTAACATCCTTCCAAAACAGAAAGCCCCAGGTCCAGATGGATTTGCTGGTGAATTCCCCAAAACATTTAAGGAAGAAATTATGCCAATTTTCCACAACTTCTTTCAGAGGACAGAAGCACAGGGAATATCCCCTAACTCATTCTATCAGGTTAGCATTACTCTAATACCAAAACCAAAGGCATTGCAAGAAAAGAAAACTACAGATCAATATCTCTTATGAACACAGATGCAAAAATCTTCAAAAAAATATTAGCAAATTAAGTCCCAACAATGTACAGAAAGAATTATACATCACAACAAAGTGGGTTTTATCCCAGGTAAACAAGGCTGGTTCAACATTTGAAAATTAATTAATGTAATCCATCATATCCATAAGCTAAAGAAAAATTACATGATTATATTAATAGAGGAGAAAAAGCATTTGACAAAATCTAACACCCATTCATGATAAAAATTTTCAATAAACTAAGAATAGAGGGGAACTTCTTCAACTTCATAAAAAACACCAACAGGGCTTCCCTGGTGGCACAGTGGTTGAGAATCCGCCTGCCGATGCAGGGGACGCGGGTTCGTGCCCAGGTCCGGGAGGATCCCACATGCCGCGGAGCGGCTGGGCCCGTGAGCCAAGGCTGCTGAGCCTGCGCGTCCGGAGCCTGTGCTCCGCAACGGGAGAGGCCACAACAGTGAGAGGCCCGCGTACCACAAAAAAAAAAAAAAACACCAACAAAAAACCTATAGCTTACATCATACTAACTGGTAAGAAGCATGACACTTTACCACTAAGATAAAGAACAACAGAGGATTTCCCCTCTCACCAGTGCTTTCAACATCACACTGGAAGTCTTAGCAGGGAAGCCCTATCATTTATTTTAATGATTGTTTCCCTACATCAGGGACCTTTGAGTCAGACAAGGAAACAAGATCGTTACAGTGAAAATTAAATTTGAGAGACGAAGACAAGTTTGGGTTGCTTAAACTAGTAGTTCATTTTGAACGTGAAATCTACAGCATCAGGGGTGAAATAAGTAATATTATCAGACCTCTTCCATCACAGAAAAAGACTTTCCTGGTCATTTCCCTAAGATTGCTGATCAGAGACCCTTAAGTCAGCCATGTAAAGACACAAACAACTTGAACTCTAAGAAATCGATAATACTGAGCCTCTGAACATCTAAAGAACCCTTAAAATGTTACTAGTCCCATAAGTAGCCCCCCTTGGCACCTGGGGACTTAAATACTCTCTCTGTCACTATTAGTGAGGGCAGGGGGCTTCCCTGGTGGCGCAGTGGTTGAGAGTCCGCCTGCCGATGCAGGGGACGCGGGTTCGTGCCCCGGTCCGGGAAGATCCCACATGCCGCGGAGCGGCTGGGCCCGTGAGCCGT
>NC_041217.1:14240971-14252971 GCF_002837175.3 Physeter macrocephalus
GTGGCCGCTGAGCCTGCGCGTCCGGAGCCTGTGCTCCGCAACGGGAAAGGCCACAGCAGAGGGAGGCCTGCGTAGCGCAAAAAAAAAAAAAAAAACTATTAGTGAGGGCATTTCACTTTCTAAGGCAGGAGCTGTATTGTTTTGCAACTTAACGGTCTACAGAGCTGAAACTCTCAAAGACTTGCCAGAGGAATTGAAGACATAAATGATAATCTTTTATTTAAAGCAAGTACAAAAATGAAAGACAAAAACTCTAAGTATTTTATTTGTAACAAACACATTCTGTATATAGTTGTATTAGTCAGTGCTTGTAAAAGACTCTCAAGAATCCAACACTTTCGTTTTAGAAAAAAAACAAAAAACCTTATTGCTAGGGGAGAAATATTTCTTTCCTCTGTTACTTTTGAAAAAAATGCTCTACTTCACATATATACATCATTTTCTTACAATCATGACATGCATATTCTTCTTAGATAATATATGGGAGATACAGTTCAGTGAGAACAAAGTGTCCATTTGTGTTCTGAAAATGACTGATGAAAATGAAAACTCGAAGAAAAAAATGGGTAACTGATGTTTCTGCTTCTCATGTTTTCATATTCCTGAATTGAAGGATTTAGTATGTGAAAAATTATCATTTGAACACATCGCTCTTCTACTTAAGTGCAATTTTCTCTTCCACAGGGCTAATGGGAATTAGTAGACCAACTGCTGGGATAAACTGGCTCAAGGCAGCCAGAAAAATCTTCTAAATTGGAGAGGCAGTGTGGAATTTGCTGATGCAGCCATAATTAAAGTTAGATCAGAATAAGGTATATTATAACAACGTGCACCAGAAAAGATACTGCATCTCTTTACAGAAAAGGGAGGTTGTGCGTTCCCTTCGTTTATTATTCAAAACCATAGTTTGCATTTTCAGAAATTTCCCGTGAGGGAATCTCTACCGCTGTCAAGATATTTAACCTGTGCATTCGTATTCTCAATCATCAATGGGGTACCTTTGACAGACAGTTAATCATCACTATGTATGTGCAAAAATACCTTCCCCTTTTTAATGTAAATGATGTGCAACTTTATATGTTTACTTTTAAAGTTATTTAACTATGATATTATAATAACTCATTCGGAGAGAATAAGTATACAAATGGACAGACAATATAGGGCAACATAACTCTGATCCAAAACTTCTGCAGCCCCCAGTCCAAAAAGCCAAAACACAAGGTCTACAGCAGTCGGGTCACAATGGTCAGGACTTGGTCAATGGCTGCCAGCTTCCTTCATTTTTGCCTCTGCTTCTGTCTCTGGACCAACCACAGGAAGCCAAATAGGCCCCCCAAATCAATCACATAAGAGTCCCCCCTTCCAGTTAGCCTGCCTCCAGCTTTCCCTTGCCAACCACCTCCAATAAGAGCCCACTTGAAGCCTTCCTTTTTATGCTCTGCAAAGCTTTCTCACTGCAGTGCGTGTCTTTGAGTCACTGCCAAATGCTAGTGATGGTGGCTAACGCTGAGTAAATAGCCTCCCTTTGTTCTCATTTTAGCAGTCTTTATTTCTACAACACCATAAAATGTCACTGGCCAAGAAACATTATTTATGCTACAAAATATCTAATACACTAAGACACTAAGACATTTGTATCCTTTGAAATGCTATTTTAAAGGGGTGAAAAGGCAAGATTTTAAGGACTCGGATTTTAAAGACCTTACCTAGATATATACTACACCTTCCTTTTAAGAAGTCAACCTGTATTTGCTACCAATTAATTGTCAGGCATCAAGATGTGTATTGTATAGTCCAACAAACATAAATAAACTGGTCCCTCTTTTGGAGATTAGTTGTGAGTGGAGAAATAAATAAGTGACCAAATAATCTACTATAGTCTTATATTTACACATGTACCATACGTTAATAAGAAAATGTAAGGGAGAAACCTGACCCTCTACCTCGAAGGGATGTATGGGTTGGGAATCATTAAGCTATAGAATAATCGTTCGAGGTATGATCAGCATAGTTTGGAAATGTACATAAAACATCAACTATTAAGAAGTTATTTAGAGACTCTCTTTTTGTAATGAAGATGTAAGTTTTTTATTTTTAGGAATCTGTATTATTCAGAGTTCTCCAGACAAACAGGACCAATAGGATCTGTGTGTGTTTGTATTTGTGGAAAGAGACAGAGACAGAGAGAGACAGAGAGAGATTTATTTTAAGGAATTGGCTCATGCAGTCCTGGAGGCTGACAAGTTCTCAGTCCTGCAGTCAGCAAGCTGAAGACCCATGAGAGTTGCTGGTGTAATTCCAGTGTGAGGGCAAGTAAACTTAGACCCAGGAAGAGCTGATGTTTCAGTTCAAGTCCAAAGGCAGGAAGAAAGATCAGTGTTCCAACTCAAAGGCTGCCATATTGAAAGAATTCCTTCTTACTCAGGGGGCGTCAGTATTTTGATATACTCAGACCATCAATGACTAGATGAGGCCCACTCACATTAGGGAGGCCGATCTGCTTTACTCAGTCCACGGATCCAAATGTTAAACTCATCCAAAATCACCCTCGCAGAAACACCTAGAATAATGTTTGACCACATATGTGGGCATCCCATGGCCCACTCAGGTTGACACAAAATAACAATCGGCAGTCTACCCCTTGTCAACCTGGCACCCATGTGCATCTTTTCAAACTATAAAGACAACAACAAATCATAGTTCCACTTTACTTGACACAACTCCCCTACATACACAAACATACTAGCCCTTTCTCTAGAAGAGGAGGGAAATTCTTCCAGTAATATTTACTATTCTCCTTGATAATCTGTAACTTAAATACTATGATGTAAAGTTAACAGTACTTAAATACTACAACATAAAATCAATCACCTTATGTTACATGAACAGAGAATAAAAGAGAGAAGAAAACAGAGATATTTTGTGTTTGTATATACATTTTATTACATGTAATATATAATATATATTACGCATAATAAATACACACAAACATATTCATAACAAAATAAGGAGGAAATACTCGTGACAATGACAGTCCTCGTTTCTGTAACTGCTCGCATAGTCGTAACTGGTATTTATAACTATGTTTTGCCACTACCCAACCTGTAATCCTTTTGGCTTCAGTAAGCACCTCAGCTGGTTACGGTCCTTTACCTGGTGGGGTGGAACAAATTTTCATCCTGAAGGGTCTGGGTCATTGGTAGCCCTGCCTGTATTGGGTTGCTGTATTTCTTCACTGACTTTCATCACAGGGCATGGTGATACGAAGAGATGCCCTCATGGATCTCCTGTATTCCAGACAGACTCTTCCTCGCGTCCATGGAGAAAGAGCAGTCCCATTTTCCCGTGGCAGTCAGGACCAATCACCTCAGGCTGCAGAGTAACTCCCTTCTTTGCCTGTTGATTCAGGGGCATGAAGAGCCCAAAGTGGCCTGGTAACTGTCACAACTTCAAGTTCAATGGAATTCCTGTTGTGTCTCATGGTGAAAGCATTCCTCCCGCGGGAACTAAGACTTCTGGGCAGGCAGAGCTTACAGGCATAAGAACAGAAGCAAAGCTTGTGCTAGTGCGTCTCTAGGTTTAATACAAACCTAGGGTGATGGTGCCACTCCCACTTCCACACCTTGACTCCTGGACCTGTGAATCCCGGCTACGGGAAAAACAGCACCATATATTGGACACGAATTCAGAGCATCTACATCCTTAGGGAAACCTTTCCCTAGCCGTGAAAGGTATTGCTCTCTAGGTGGTGCTACAACTGATTCTTCAAAAGCCTACTCCCCCATTCTGTCTATTAAGCCAGCTGCTTCAGGATACAGTAAGTCCCCTACATAGAAACAAGTTCTGTTCCGAGAGCACGTTCCTCAGTCCAGTTTGTTCGTAAGTCCAACAAAGTTAGCGTAGGTACCCAACTAACACAATTGGCCATATTGTACTGTACTATAATAGGTTTTCACACAAATAATACATAAAAAACAAACACAAAAAATAAAGAAAACATTTTTAATCTTACAGTACAGTACCTTGAGAAGTACAGTAGTATAGTACAACAGCTGGTGCTTCTTAGCAGTACCAGCTACAACACCGCTGCTCTTACGCTTGCCTCCGGACATCCTGGGCTTGATATCTGTAAAGATGCTGTACTACTGTACTCTATACAGTACTGTACAGTAAAGTACACAAAAGCACAACCACTTGTAGAGGATGCACGCACATGACAATGTATTCCAGACACATGAACTAGCTTACATGATTGGACATGTGAACGCACGTTCACATCTTTGAAAGTTTGCAACTTGCAAGTTCACATGTAGGGGCCTTACTATAGTGGAGAACGTGACAAGACCAGTGAATCCCAAGAGCATGGGCCCACTGCCACCCTTCTTTTGTTATGAAGTGAGTCCTCTGATCAGAGGTGATGCTCTGTGGAATACCTTGACAGAAGATACGACATTCTGTAAGTCCACAGATGGTAGTTGGGACAGAAGTACTGCATGCAGGGAAGACAAATCCAGATCCAGTGCCCATTTCAGTAAGAACAGAATGCTGTCCTTCCGTGATGAGAGTAGATCAGACCAGGCTGACCTCCTCTGGGGATGGCTCAGTGTTGGTCTCATTTGCTGGCAGACTGGGCCCTCAGCAGTGGCCGTAGGCAAGTTGGCCTTGGTTGAGTAGGTGTCCATGTTGCTGAGCCCAGGCATGACTCCCATCCCTGCCATCAGGGCCACTTGTCCATGAGCCCATTGGAAGATCACAGGGATAGCTGGGGAAAGAGGCTGACTGGTATCCGCAGAAAGGGTCCTCCTATCACTTGATTATTAAAATCCTCCTCTGCTGAGGTTACCCTTTAATGAGCGATCACACACAGTAAAGTTCCTTACATACAAACCTTTAAGTTGCAAACTTTCAAAGATACGAACATGCATCTGGTTCCAGCAAGGAACCAGAACCTGTGCCATCGACGTCAGGCGTGAGTGAAACTGCAGCTTGCCCTCCGTCGCCTATTGCTGAGGATCCTTCAGCTCTACCATCCCCCACCTCCTCTCCTCCTCCAGCCAGTAACTCTTCTTGCCTGTTCACTCGATGCCAGCCTCTGGATGCCAGCTGTTGTGCTGTACTACTGTACTTTTCAAGGTACTGTACTGTAAGATTAAAAATGTTTTATTTTTTGTGTGTTTGTTTTTATGTATTATTTGTGTGGAAAGTATTATAAACTTATCACAGTACAGTACTATATAGCCGATTGTGTTAGTTGGGGACCTAGGCTAACCTTGTTGGACTTATGAACAAATTGGACTTACTAACCCGCTCTCGGAACAGAACTCATTTGTATGTAGGGGACTTAATGTATCTTCATATTTTTTTGCCCATTAAGAGAAGTCTATCCATAGACTTCCTCCCCAGATTTCCTTGTCAACAATTTCCGAATCACGTTCTTTCCATATCCCTAACCACCCAGCCAAACCACTGGCCATAAACGGGTATGAATCATCCATCTGGCCACTTATCCTGCCAAGCAGACTGAACAACCAGGTGCGCTGCTCAAAGCTCTGCCCACCGGGAGGACTTCCCTTCACCACTGTCCTTTAGGGATGTCGCAGAGAGACGCTGGGCTGCTGCAGCTGTCTACCTTCAGGTGGTGCTTACAAATCACGCAGAACCCTCTGTAAACCAGGCTCCAGTCTCCTCGTCCTCGGCCAGATGATTGTAGAGAACGCCCCATGAAGCCACAGGTGCAGGTTGGGAAAGAGAAGGCAGTACAAAAGGAGTGGTGTCCATGGGCGTTTAGACCACTTCATATAACTCACCTGTACCTTCAGGGCCTGCTTGGGACCAGCTGTGTACATCCCACTTCCATGTGATGAGGAAGTGCTGCTATGCACGCCCAACATTATAGCTTGCTGCATCACATGACAGCCCGCTCGTGCTGGGCAGCTGCTCAGCTCACATGGTAACTTCGTGGCCCAAGGTAAAGCATTTAGTTATTACGAAGGCCCAGTCACAGGCCAGGAGCTGTTTCTTAAAAGCAGAGTCGTTGCCCACAGAGGATGGTAGGGTTTTGCTCCAAAACCTTAAGGGCCTGCATTATGATTCACTTATAGAGGCCCACCAAGGCTCCAAACAGCATCCTTACCTGCCACTGCCACTCCAAGCACCATTGGATCTTCCGGATCATAAGGCCTAAATTGCAAAGCAGCTTGCGTGGCAATCTGGACCCAATACAGAGCCTGCTCTTGTGCTGGGCGTCACTCACAACTAGCAGCTTTTTTGGGTTACTCAGTAAATGGCTCAGAGTAACGTGTCTAAATGAGGAATATATTGCCTCCAGAATACAAAGGGGGCCACTGAGCATTGTGCCTTTTGCAACCAAAGAGGGCCACATGCAACTATTTATCCTTCGTCTTTGAAGGGATATCTAAACATGCCCCCCACACACCACTGGACCCCTAGAAAGGCAGAAGACCCCTGAGTATTTTTTGTCAGTTTTATTATCATCCTCTTACATGCAAATGTCTTACTCATAAGTCTAGAGTAGGTGTTACTTCCTGCTTACTAAGTTCAATAAGTAAAAAAAAAAAAAAAAAAAAAAGGTGGGGGCGGAATTCCCCGGCAGTCCAGTGGTTAGGACTCCGTGCTTCCACTTCAGAGGGCATGGGTTCAATCCCTGGTCAGGGAACTAAGATCCCACAAGCCGCTTAGCGTGGCCAAAAGAAAAAAAAAAAAAAATTAGCATAAAGCCATCAGTGTAATAATGGACCACTGTAATATCTTATGGAGGGGAAAGGCAAGCAAGATCCCCGCAAACTAAATTATGACACAGGGCTGGAGAGCCGATATACCCCTAAGGTGGGACAATGTGGGTATTTTTCTGACCTTGCCAGCTGAAAGTAACCAGCTTCCGGTGGTCTTTCTTAACAGGGATAGAGGGAAAAAAGCATTTGCCAGATCAATAGCTCCATACCAGGTATAGGGGATGTCTTAATTTGCCCAAACAGTGAAACCACATCTGGCACAGCACCTGCAATTGTATTTACAGCCTAGTTAAGCCTACAGTTATCCACCGTCCTTCTCCAGGATGCATCCGCCTTTTGCACAGGCTAAATAGGTGAGTTGAATGGGGATAGATTAGACGACACCACCCCTGCGTCTTTCAAATCCCTAACGGTGGCACTCGTCTCTGCAGTTCCTCCAGGAATCCAGTATGGCTTCTGTTTAGTATTTTCTTAGGTAGAGGCAGTTGTGGTGGCTCCCACCTGGCTTTTCCCACCATAATGGCCCTCGCTCCACGGGTCAGAATCCCCAATATGGGTATTCTGCCAGCTGCTGAGGATGTCTGCCCCGACTAGGCACTCCAGAACTGAGGAAACGGTTACAGGCTGGGTTCAGGGACATACTGGGCCAACACTGAGAGGGACCCGATCTAAAACGCCATTGCACAGCTGACCTCCATAAGCCCCTACTCTGACTGGAGGGCCACAGTGATATTTTGGATCTCTGGAATAAGTGTCCAATATTCCCCCAAAGGCCCAATTATTTCCTTTTTCCCAATGTACCCTGGTAAAACGCCACGGATCCCTCTGGGGAAAGCTGAGAGAAAGAGTAACAGTATACACTTTTGGCAACAGGGGTCCTTCTTTAAGGGGACCCCACCTCCCCATCATTCAAGGGATGTGGAGTCTGTAAACTGGCTCAAGTCCAAGACTGACTGAGAGGCCACGACTCTGTTTTTATGACTTAACGTTAGACTTTTGTTCACTTGGCCTAAAATATGTCTGGTTCTACAGATTAAGTGAGAATGGAATAGGCTTCCTAGCTATTTCACTTCTAGGAGCACCATGATGAACTAGCCAAGGCCATGCTCTGCATGAGTCAGGCTAGTCTGACTGCTGCTTTGATTCTGCTGTCCGTGACCGTATCCACACCCACCTTGCCTGCCACCAACTGGCCCCTGCTAGCCAGGATCCAATCATTCCAGTGGCATTTAGGTTTACCAATTCAATGACCGCGGCTCCCGCTGTGAGGTTTGGTTGCAGAGAAGAACAATCATGGAGCTCTTCAAAGATGCTGGGGCTTCCGTCACAGATTGATTTCACACAGTCGTGTTGAAAGCTATGCCTTCTGGATGCTGTGTGCGTAAGTCTTAAACGACAAATACACGCTAACATTCCAGTCTCCCTAAGTCTTTGAATCCCTTCCTCTCCACTAAACCAGGGCAGGGCAGGCACTTTCACCTGTTCGCTGTGGACCACCTTCTGAGCCCTGCTTTAGTCAGTCAACCAACCAACTGTCATTGCCCTCGGTTTGACAGCTCAGCTGACCCGCTAAACACAGAATCCTTGCTCAGTGAGCCCTCAGTGAATCAGTAAATTCAACCTGACCCAACTTTACGTTCCTTCCACCATTATCCAACACTTTTGATATCTACCCCCTCACAGGTTCCCTAGACTTCCATCCGTATAAATGAGAAGACTCAAGTAGTTCTTTTGGAATGTAGCACATCTCCTGTGGGTCACATTCTATCCCTCACCTGTACAGACCTGCTAGGACTGGAGTCCAGTTATAGGTATAGAAGCAAAGAAGGGTGATGGGTGTGGGTGCTGAGGAGAACCAGTATATCTTGCATGGCAACTGCCTCAGGAGAGACCAATACCATTTCCTCAGGCAATGCAGGGTTTATCCCTTCAGATCGGGGTGGAGAGATCACTTCCACTGGGAACAGAGAGGACTCTTCCATTGGAAAGAAGATTCATCAGAATTTAGGGGCTTAATGTCCCCAGTTTCATCAGTCTTCCTACAGGTTCCCATTCAGGGCCCCATTCTGCCCCAATTAATGCCCTCACTTAGCAATAGATACCCTGTGAGGCTGGAGTTCAAATTGCATTTAGCCACTGAAAGGATGAGATTCTTTTTGTTTGATTTTTTTAGCAATGTCAGCCTTAAGACTACAAGAGATAAGGGTCTCCTTTAGGGCACACACAAAAGCTTTAGGTCATTTATGCAGTGCTTGAAATGGGAATTCAAATCCCTGAGCTCATCCTTTTCTTTCCCAACTTTTCCAGCCACATTAGGAGAAACCAGCCAGTCTTGTTATATTTGTTTGTCTGAGAAAAATGTTCAAAAGTATCATGAACACAGACATCCAGATTCTTGCTTCTTCTAAGGGGTCAATTAGGAAAATCCTATGGAGATATCTTGCATATCTCTATGGCTAAATCATGCCATGGACTATCAGTGCTCTCTTTACTACTGGAAATAGAGTCATTAGCATCTTTACATCTAACCATATAAAGAGTCAATTCCAGAGACACCAGAACCAATTCATAAAATTCATCTTAAAATTCTGATCCTCTAAAACAAGTCTCAGCACCAAAATATGTCTTAGGTTCTCCAGACAGAGAGACAGAGAGAGAGGGAGACCAAGGGGAGCCAATGGATAGTTCCAGTCAAAGTCTGAAGGCCTGAGAATCAAGAAAGCTTATGGTATACTTCCATTCCAAAGGCTGGTAGGATCATTATCCAGAAAGAGTCAAAGTTTCACTTTGGCAGTATATCCAAAGGCAGTATAAAAACCTCTGTCACAAGTTGAAGGCAGTTAAGCAGGAGGAACTTCCTCTTAGTCAGGTGGGGTGGGGGGGTGTCAGCCTTTTGATCTATTCATGCCTTCAACTGATTGTCAAGGCTCATCCATATTAGGGAGAGCAATCTGCTTTACTCAGTCTATTGACTTAAATGTTAAATCCACAAACACTCTCACAGAAACATCCAGAATAATGGTTGACCAAATACCTGGATACCCTGTATCCCAGTCAAGTTGACACACAAAATTAACCATCAGAGTTATTCCAAGAAAAATATTCCAAAGAATGGTGGATGCAGTGTTTTACCATAAATAAAGTAAGAAAAAATTGGATAAATGAGAACCCTTTAAAAGTTGATGAGATTTGTATGTTGTATGCCTACAACAATGTTAATGAATTCTAATGAGTTACTATACCACTATATCATTATTGAAGAAGTCTTGGTGAAAAACACATTTTATGAGGGGAAAAACTGTATACTTTTCTAAATATAAATAGAATTGATGGTATTCATAAAAAAGCTACATAATTTTCAATGTGGAGATAAAATTTCCTATAACATATTCAGCCAAATGGTTCCACAAGATGTTTAAAGGTGCTACTGGAAGGTGGCTTAATAAAATCCTGGGTTAAATACAGCAAAAAAAAAAAAAAAAAAAAAAAAAGAGAGAGAAAGACAAAAAAAAGCTCTCTTTAAGCAAGAATCTAAAAGCCTTTAGTATCTGCATTAGCCTTGTGAATCTTCAAGAGGGAAAATATAATAAGTATCTTTTTCCAACTGTATTGGATCACAATAGTCTTTTAGTCCTGGAGCACTTTACAGATTAGTGTCCTGTGAAACACACTTTGGAAAATGCTTCTCTTGAGTATTTTAAGTTTGAAACATTTCTAATGTTCTTTTCAATTTAAAGGAGTAAAAATATCTCTATATTATGAAACTGTTATAATAACATCTTATATAAGTACAGCACTAATTAGTTTCAAAGTGCTCTCACCACAATTACAGCATTGTAGCTTTACAAGATTTTTGTAAGGCAGGTATAATGATCCTCATCACAGGATCAAGAATTTAGGACAGAGATAATTTAAGAGACTTGCTCAAGGTCACATAGCTAATTAGTAATAGAACTTGGGTTAGAAGTTTTTTGTTTTTTTTTTTTAAGATACCCAAGCAAAACTCTTTCCTCTTAATTACAATGTTTCGACAGCATTTATTCATTAATGTCTATTCATACATTACTTGCATACAATCATCGAGTTCATTCATACATGAACTCGATTAGTCACTTATGAAGTCTAGAGAGGAAAATGACTTTTAGCCTTCTAAGACTGGGGTTCAATACTAGTTCTATACACAGACTGTGTGACTCTGGTAAGATTTCTCAAGCACTTTGAGCCTCAGTTTCCTTAGTAAATGGGGATTAGAAACAACTCCACAATTCCTTTTCTAAAACCCTATGGCCAGATATATTTCTCAACTTAAGCCATATTATACTGGGGTAATTCACTCTATATTCCACATAGTATATAACAACTACAGCGGTACCCATAAAAAAAGACAATTTTTTTTTTAGTTAAACATATAAATATTCACACTGAGTAGGTTTGGTCAAAGACTAATATTAACCTCAGATCAATTCAGCTCAGAATTTTAACACCAAATATACTTTGACATAAAATGAATGAAAACAGCTTTCAGTTATCAGAAGTTGTATTAGTCAGTTTAGACTGCTATAAAAGAGTACCATAGATTAACTGGTTTATAAACAACAGAAATTTCTCACACATCTGGAGTCTGTATGTCTGAGATCAGCATGCCAATGTGTTAGGGCTATGGAGAGAGTCTGCTACTGGGTTGCAGGTAGCTGACCTCTGTATCTTCACATGACAGAACAGAGAGAGGAAGCAAGCTCTCTCTGAGTCTTATAAGGGCACTAATCCCATTCATGAAGACTCCACCCTCATGACCTCATCTAACCCTAGTTACCCCTCAAAGGTCCCACTTCCTAATACCATCACACTGTGAAGGTAGCATTTCAACATATGAATTTTAAAAAGACACATTCAGTCCTTAACAAAGGTTCCTGGCTATCAGAACTGTGATAACAGATATGAATACCCATCTCAGGACTGTTGCAAAAATACAAAGAGATACACATGTTAGAGCACACAGAACAGTGCCTGGAACACAGTGAAAGCACAGCACAATGCCAGCTATTGATATTATTATGATTATTAAGCAACATTGCATTCTTCACATTCTTCACAATTATGTTTATTAAAAACTGCAGAAAAGGGGCTTCCCTGGTGGCGCAGTGGTTGAGAGTCCGCCTGCCGATGCAGGGGATACGGGTTCGTGCCCCGGTCTGGGAAGATCCCACATGCCGCGGAGCGGCTGGGCCCGTGAGCCATGGCCACTGGG
>NC_041217.1:14253008-14256787 GCF_002837175.3 Physeter macrocephalus
CGGAGCCTGTGCTCCGCAACGGGAGAGGCCACAACAGTGAGAGGCCCGCGTACCGCAAAAAAAAATTTAAAAAAATTAAAAAAAAAATAAATAAAATAAATAAATAAAAACTGCAGAAAAGGCCGGAAGTGGCCGGAAAGACCACTGGGTCAATTGTGTGAGGTCCGAACGGTGACTGGAAGGTGCCTCAGCACTCAAGCAGGGAGCCATTAATAGAGGTAGCATGCGCCCTGAACATCAAGAGTGGTACCACCAAGCTCTTTCCCTGGGAAATACACTGAGCAACAGGTTGCCATAGCTATGAACTGTGTCGGTGAATATCTGTGCTTTATCTCAATTTATTTTGTGCATCCAGTAGCAAGATGTGTCCTCAGGTTTAGGTTCACAGATATTCCAGCTCTTTTCACGTAGCATTACACATCCCTGTCCTGTTGTTGGAAAGCAAGGCCATGTCAATAAAATGTGATAAGCATTGATGTATGTCACATCTGCAAAGATGTTTTAAGAGAATGTGTAATTTACCATTTCCTTTGAGTGGCCATAAAGAATGCTGACTTCCAGCCGATAAGTTTATTGAAACTTTATTGAGTTAACACGCTGAGATATTGGGGCCTAGCTTATTACTATAGAAAAGCCTAGTCTCTCCTTATTAATAAAGAAATTTTCTATTATCCTCTTAGGTGTGGGAATTAAAGTCATGAAAGCAGATGAGATTTCTTAGGAGTGTCTAAGAAATATTCTAAGAACAGAGCCTATGGATGGAACACCACCACTTGAAGGACTGATCAATAAATGTCTTCAAATGTCACTAAATAGGAGCAGTTGAAAGAAAACTTACTTTTAAGTAAAAGAGAGAAGTGCCATACAAGCAAAAAAAGGGGGACTTTCAAGGGAGAAATAGAAAATAGAATTAAACACAAACTATTCAAATGAATTGAGAACTGAAAAGCAACCCCTGAGTTTAGAAACTGCAATCAGTGATGACTTCAGTGAGAGAAGTTTTATTGGGATCTCCTGAAGGTACAAGGCAGTAGCTTCAGGATTAACCAGGAGGTAACAACTACCTTTAAGAAGCTTTGGTGTAAAAGGTAAGATGTTTTCCACACAACAAATAATAACTAAATAATGAAAACAGTCTGAATTGATCATCAGAATTTCTTCCATTTCACCCTTTCATTGCATCAATAGACATAAATGTATGCAACAAGATCACACATTGTGCCTTAAACGTTGGGAGAAAAATGTATACAATTAAAATGAAGATCAGTGTAAGTGACTTTAGTGGAATTTTTACATGAATTATTCCACTAAAACTTTATATAGATTCCATCAGAAGTACGGCAAACATATGAGGTTAAAAGACTTGTTCATTTAGTATGATGAAATTGCCTATATACACACATATATAGGCACATGCATATACATACATATTGTAACTATATTAGTACTGAGGAGAATGACAACAATTTAGTGAAATATATTCCATCCCAGAATCAAATTTCTCTACAGTTTCAGGATGCATTAATATCTTAATTTATGATGACGAAAATGTGTGCTCAAGGTTATTCAGTATTTCTCTTAAAGGTGGTTTGTCCTACAACTTAAACTTGCCCAAAGGTAGGTCCATGTGCATATTTTTCATAAACAGTGAATTATCATTTAGTTAAGTACAATATTAGTCTCCTTTAGACAAAATTTTAAAATACTGAATATTTTGAACATATATATATATGAATTAGTTATCCCAAATCTACTATTTTTTAAGAGGACAGACCCTTAATAACTTTTATCTAGTGCAGGAGTGAAGAAGTTCAAGGGAAAAAAAGCAAAGATTGAATAACTCTGACTCAATAATTGTTTGAGATGATAAATTTATAGAAAGAAATGGATGGATAATTTTCTGAGCCTCAAAAAATATTTTGTTGTCTTATGTACTAGATACCATCCTGAATATCAATGGTGTTTCAAAGCTGTTTAAGTTGATGTTAAGCTTAAAATGTAAATTTATGTAGCAATTAGAGAATTACTTGGGTAGAAATGCAGCAAATTTGAGATAATATAAAACCACGACAAGCTTTTAGCCAGGGTGAGAACCTTACAGTCATTATAAGCTGTCGGATGAAGTGCTGTGTGGTTATGGACAATGTCTATTAAAGGTGATGGGATGAAAAACTTATTATCCTACTAACAAGGATCTGGATAACAAGATCATCCTTTCTTTTTTTTTTTTTTTTTTTGCGGTACGCGGGCCTCTCACTGTCGTGGCCTCTCCCGCTGCGGAGCACAGGCTCCGGACGCGCAGGCCCAGCGGCCATGGCTCACGGGCCCAGCCGCCCCGCGGCACGCGGGATCCTCCCGGACCGGGGCACGAACCCGCGTCCCCTGCACCAGCAGGCGGACTCCCAACCACTGCGCCACCACGGAAGCCCAAGATCATCCTTTCTTAATCAGATTTTTTTCCTTCTGGTTATAATTAAAATTTAGTCTTTCCAAACTGTAAGCCACAAGGTACCATCATACAAATCAGTTTATAAAATTAAGCTATAAAAGAAGGTATTTGTTTTTTGTCACATAACACCATTACCTAAATAGCATTCCACTCCTAAAAATGTCAGATCCATACTCTTTGGTTATGCCAAAAAAGTGACTGAAAATTCATTCCTTAATATAAAATCTGAATAATTATGTGCTATAAGATGTGAGATCTTTTTTTCTCTAGCATTCACTCTGTAATTATGCAAGTACTCCACACAGGAGATCTTAGCAAAAAAAATTATCTAAAGCAATGCTTCTTAAAGTCTGGTCTGCAGGCCAGTGGAAGTCTGAAAAGTAATACAGTTCATGACAATATCAATACGTTATTTGAGACTAAGTGCGTAGGAACTTTTATTACAATATGGTACTTCCAAGACGTCCAAGAATGTCATTTTTATTTTCTGTGTATTCATTTTTATTTAATTATTTTTAAAGACTTGTTCTCTTGGGGGGAAAAAAACACAGATAATTTGAGAAGTGCAGGGGTGCTGCTTACCTTTGTGTGTTTGTTAGGCAAATGATTTAATGGCAAAAAAAAAAAAGTATTTAAGATATTCAGGGCATTATGTGGTAATGAATACCACATAATGTGACCACATAAATGACCTTGAAGACATTTATCACATAACTTCATTAATCCAATTCTAGGTTAATAGACTCATATCAATGGGTCCAATCTCTTTCTCTTTTCTCTCTTCATCTTTCTTTTTATTTATTTATTTTGGCGGGGAACATCCTAAAAGTAACTGACAGCCTCTGACCATTTGGCTTCCGTGGATATCTACAGTTCACATTTATTAGTAATTTTATGTAACACTGAAATAAGCTTTTTATGTAATGTGTCTAATTAAAATGCCTGAGTATATTTCAGTGGTGAGTCCACATTGATTAGTACCCTGACTGGATCATGTTCATAGTTCTAGGGCCATTCCTTTAAGAAGTTGTTGGTCCTTAGAATTGCTTCACATAAAACAGTTTAACTGATATCTGTGGATGACCTTATCAAAGCTCAAGTAAGGAGAAACACTTCATATATATAGATACTCAATTTCCTACATGGCACAGAGAATCATAAAGCTATTGGTTTGCTCAGAAAATGTCCATATTAGAGCACAACAAAATCTACTAAGACACTCAGATGGACCCCTTATCATCATTCAGAAATGCAGCCTCGGGGCTTCCCTGGTGGCGCAGTGGTTGCGCGTCCGCCTGCCGATGCAGGGGAGCCGGGTTCGCGCCCCGGT
>NC_041217.1:14256961-14352156 GCF_002837175.3 Physeter macrocephalus
AAAAAAAAAAAAAAAAAGAAATGCAGCCTCTTACCAAAGCTTTGGTAGTACTGAACGGGACCATTCATTTTCACTTTAGGCAAATTTACTTTATCAGTAATAAGTTTTTCTTTTTTTCCAAAAAAAAAAGATCATTGGCTGTCATGAAAAATATATCTTGAGGAATTTGTTAATCCCCAAATTTATGAGGACAACTAAAACACAACATTTTTCTCACACAGATGTAGAAAAATCTATCGTATGCATAATCTTAACCTGAAGGTTTTATGAAGCGTGATACTTCTTCTCCTTCCAGCACAAAAACGTTACGGAACAAGGAAGAAAGAGTGGTGCCACAATAAAATGCATTTTTGCTAGATTGTGAAAGAGGTTTTGTCTTCATTTTTAATCTAATGGGACTGGAAGAGCCAAAAGGAATCAAAATGCCAGCTGTATTTTCACAAAGACAAAGTTTGGCTGTTTTCAATGGTCTCCTGCCCCTCCTTGAACACACATCTTCTCCAAGGCATTTTCTTCTAGTCCAAGGCAGTTTCCTCTGTGTTGACCACTTGCTCTGACCTGTAATATTTCACCACTATGAGTTTTGCTTCACATTCTCAAGAGAAACTGCTTCTGCAATAGCACGGTCATCAGATGCAGACCCTTCTAAGTTCACATTATACAAACAAAAGAAAAAAAAAAACATTACTTTAAAAAATTCTCGAACCTAGCATTCTGACGGTAAGGGTCAGTTGTGTTGGCATAACGGAGGCTTCACTGCTGACTACTTCACAGAAATATTTCTACAGGCTTCTTTCCTTCAAAATCACATTTGCTTAATGACTGGGAATCTGGGATTAGCAGATGCAAACTAGTATACACAGAATGGATAAACAACAAGGCCCTACTGCACAGCATAGGGAACTATATTCAATATCCTGGGATAAACGATCATGGAAAAGAATATATATATGTATAACTGAATCATTTACTGTACAGCAGAAATTGGCACATTGTAAGTCAACTATACTTCTATAAAATATTTTTTAAAATCACATTTCCTTACAGTGTGACATATGTCTTATACATACCTTCACATCACGTTAACCAGCTTTGAACTTTTCCTAAAGTTGCACCTCTCACAGGCAAGCAATTTCTTTCACTGGCTGGAGGAGCTACTGCAACGGTTTTATTAATTGACTTTTCTTTTTTCTGCTTAAAGTGGAAAATGAATTTGTTCTCATAATATATTTTAGCCGCAGGTAGTCTGACATCCCCCTATTTATTTTCTACAATCCTACTGGGTCATAGCTAGCTTTACTTTAGTCTCTGATCAAATCATCCAAGCACCCAGAGTCCATAATTGGAAGATGTGAGTCTACCTTAAATTACCCCCAGATTCGTATCAGACACAAATGAAGTGTGTGTGTTTCTAAATATGCCAATTAGACTAAAAATTCGAGTGTGATTATTCCTCTACTTCCACTGCTTCTTCTTTTTTTTTTTTTTTTTTTTTTTTTCCGGTACGCGGGCCTCCCACCAATGTGGCCTCTCCCGCTGCGGAGCACAGGCTCCGGACGCGCAGGCTCAGCGGCCATGGCTCACGGTCCCAGCCGCTCCGCGGCATGTGGGATCTTCCCGGGCCGGGGCACGAACACACGAACCCGCGTCTCCTGCATCGGCAGGCGGACTCTCAACCACTGCGCCACCAGGGAAGCCCCCACTGCTTCTTCTTGTCCTAAGGTATTGAAACTGAAGCTTGATCTTGAAGTCCGTCTGTCTGAGATGACTCTTACTGTTTCAAGTCCCTACGCAGGCTGCAGAGAAGCCCAGTCACTGGGTCTCAAGGTCATAACACTACTGCTCAGGTATCTTTCCCAAAGCACAGCACTGACACTGGTTCCCTCTTTCCTAAAGGTGGGTTTCTCTCTCTCTCCCTCTCCCTCTCCCCCCAGCCCCATTTCTCTCCTTTCAGCTTTAGCCGTTCTCTCTCCCGGAAAAAAGCCCTACTTCTGTGAACTCTTACACCCGTGTTCTGAGCTCTGGTTTCCAGCCAAGACAGCCCCTTTCCTAGGTAAGAGATAATTTACTATTTCGGTGAATTCTTTGCTTGACTCTGCTAAGGACCCTCATTGGGCCCATTCCACTCTGACAGCTCAATATAACTTCAACTCTCAGGAGGCGGGGCTTAGGGCAAGACTGTTACTTCTAAGATTTTACTGATATCCTCTTCAGGGACCAGCTTTGCAAAGAAGAGCACTCAGAAACGTGGAGAAGCAAAAATAACTCTCAGAGATGATCTGGGGGAGTGCAACGGGAACTCAGGTTAAGAAAGGCCAAATAATATATTTGGAAGATAAGGATAACCTAAGTTGGCCTGGAACATTTGTTTAGGTATATGTTTAGAGAGAGTGTCAAAGAGCAACATAGACAACAGAATGTGATGACTAAAATATAATGGAACAAACGGAATTTCTTGCTATCATAGCCCATGTCTCTAACCTTAGGGGTTAGAGACAGCTGACGGGTCCACTGCTTCAACCACTGTGTTTCCATGTGAGGGGGCCCTGATGAGAACACGGGGAGATGAAAGTGCCCCTCATGGAAAACGTTTATAGAGTTATTATTTTGCAGGATATGGGGTCCAAACGATGTGTGTGCGTGTATACATACATACGTAATTTGATAAAGGAAGCATCAAAAAAAATATTCTTGTGCAGTTATTTTGTAAATCTTTAAACAAATCTATGAGAACACAAAAACACCTGTAGTCACTGGCCAAACCCTCCATTCTTACCAACACCCATTCCACTCACACTCTCCCCCCACCTCCACGTCAGCAGAGCCAGCAGAAGCTGGAATCAGACAAACTTCCTCCACTTTATGGCGTCCCGTAACCTGAGCCGAGAGGAAATCAATGACATTCAAAGGGAGCTTCAGTTTTTAGCATTTGTAAGAGCCAAGAATTAACTGGAAGAGAAGGAAGAATGAGGCTGGGTGGTGGTGACGGTTTAGCAAATGATTTTCATCCCTTACCCGCCCAGTGAGTGTTCAGCGTTGGGACAATTACACATTTCAACACAGTGTTGAATAAAATGTCATCAGGGTACAGAGAGGGTTAGGAATTGAGACATACGTACATATGTCTATTCTTAAAACGATCACTGGAAAGGGAAGTGAGATTACAATTAGACATATATTTGAGGGTCAGCTTTACTCGAGATAAGAGACTACATAAATGAAGGATAAATATCCGAATAATGTCAAGAGTTTTTTTAGAAAGAAGGAGTTGGGGAGGGAGAGTAAGCAAGAAGCATGGGGGTCTGTTACTGGGTCAATATGCTTGTTCCTATTTTATAAACGAGAAAACTAGGGTTGGATGGGTTTATTCAGTTGGCATAAGTCTGACAGGATCCTACATGAAGCGTCAGAATTGAAACTAGGTTTGTCAGACGGAAGATCCTCAACTAGTTTCACTGCCTCTGAAAAGGATGCTTCTAAAGAGAACAATAGAGTATCCGAATAAAACGATCATTTTCCAATTCTGCATGCTGCCTATGAAGAATAGAACTTTGTACTTGAAATTTGGAAGAAGGTAAAGGAAAAGCAGTTGACGTTTATTTTTGTTTCACTGAAGATAAATAGTAATAAAACTGATGGAATAAGAGTCTGAGAAACTGTAAGTGATTTAAATACAACTAGAGATGTGTTAGATAAAATTCTAGGACTCAGATTCAGGGCAATAAGAGAAAATGTCTGGAAGATGGCTTGGAATTACTCAATACTTGCCTGGTATAGACCATCCATCCTGCTCTTTCCCTAGTAAGGTGCCTTTTCTATAAAAATGTTTAAATGGCCCTAGTTCTTGGCCTAGAAAAACATAGGGGCTTATATGGAAAAAAGTGTTTTTTTAAAAAACTTTTTTTTTTCATTGGATGATTATTTATTCTCAAAACCTGAGCTATGTGGCTCTTCCCAGAGTACACAAGCTGAGACCATCTCTTTATTCATATGTAGGGTCTTTATCTCAGCATAAGTTTTTTCATTTGTTTTTGTTAAAAAGAATGCTGTCTTAATCTGTTCAAGTTGCTATAACAAAATATCATAGACTGGATAGCTTATAAACAATAAAAATGTATTTCTCACAGTTCTGAAGGTTGAGAAGTCCAAGATCAAGGCACCAGCCGCTCTGGTGTCTGGTGAGAGCCCACGTCCTCAGAGATGGCTGTCTTCTCACTGTAACATCACATGGCTGAAGGTGCAAGGGAGCCTTCTTGTGCCTCTTTTTTAAGGGCACTAGTCCCACTAACGAGAGCTCCAGCCTCATGACCTAATCATCTCCCAAAGGTCTCACCTCCTGCTGTCATCACCTTGACGGTCAGGATTTCAACAATATATCAACTTTGGGGGGACACAAACATTCAGACCACAGCAAATACCTTCTCTCATTAAAGGAACAGGTGGCTGGGATTGCAGTTTGATTTCCAGCATCCCCATGAAGAGGATCATAAATCTACGTGACCTGGGAGGATGCTAAGTAACTTCAACATCAGCGTCCTTGCAGTGTTGCAAGTGGTGGGGAAGAGGCCTAAACAAAGAGCCCCCCAGGAGCCATAAATGGAAATTGCAATGGACTGTACAAGTTTATAGGAATATAGAAATGAATAGAGTGGACCTATCCATTTCTATAGTCCTATAGAGTGCTTGCATGGGTAAAACAAATGAATACTTATAATGTGGTGTGATACGAATGCTGTAAGAGGATCTAGGAGGAAGACATAACTCAAGATAAAGAAAGAGATCTACGTGAAATATCTCTCTGAAGAAATATTTGGATAGAGTTTTAAAGAAATCAGGCCAATAAGAAGAGGATGAGTATCCCAGCCAGTGTTAGAGCACGGACATGAGTGACTGAGAAGGCATAGCAGATAGTCTGGTGTTTTGACTTTTATTTCTGGAACAGAGATTGAGTTTGGAGGATCTGAATTTGGAGAGATTGTCTGGGTCCAAATCCCAAGGAATCTTCAGTGCCAAGTTAAAGAATTTGATATTTTCTTTTTATAACTGGGAGACATGATCCTTTTTGCATTCTTGAAGACAATTTTAGTAACACTGTGGAGAATGATTTGTAGGGAGATTATGATGGAAGGCAGGGAATTGCGTATGAATTCATGCAGCCTTTTAAGTGAGAGATGATGATGGTCTAAATGAAATCATCAAAGGGGAAATAAAAAGGAGACTTAGTGATTGATTGGATATTGGATGTAAGGAAAGAGATATATTCAGTTTCCTGCTTTGGGAACTTGAAGAGACAGTAATTCCAGTTATCAATAATGAAAATATAAAAGGAAAATCAGGATGAAGTGGGGAGGGGGAAATGATAAGCTTGGCTTGGCATATGTTGAATTTAAAGAACAGATTCATGTTTACCTAGAAATATTCAGTAGGTAGATGGAAGCATATAAATGGAATTTCAAAGAGAGAGATACATGGTGGAAGTTAAGAATTTGGAAAGGATTTGATTACTCAGGTAATGCTGTAATTTAAAAAGAGGAACCAGACAGAGTAACACTTAAGAGTCCATTAGATGGAGAGTATGGAGAGTGCAAAATCAGATTGATCGCACAAAGTAGGAAGTGAATTGGAAGAGAGTATTCTGAGACACAGTAAGGGAACTGATTTTATTTTTTATTGGAGTAAAGTTGTTTTACAATGCTGTTAGTTTTTGCTCTACAGAAAAGCGAATCAGCTATATGTATACATATATCCCCTCTTTTTTGGACTTCTTTCCCATTTAGGTCACAACAGAGCACTAAGTACAGTTCCCCGGGCCATACAGTCAGTTCTCATTACTTGTCTCTGTTATGCATAGTATCAATAGTGTATATATATCAGTCCCAATCTCCCAATTCATCCCACCCCTCCCCACTTGGTATCCATACATTTGTTCTCCACATCTGTGTCTCTATTTCTGTTTTGCAAATAAGTTTTTGCAATAGGGAGAGAACTTCAGATCTGAAAATTGGTGCTTTTTGCCTAAGATTTTTATAGGGAAGAGGTAGAGTGCTTTACAGTTTGAAGATTTATGTGTGGTCTTAAAGGAGATTAGGGAACGGTATAATTATAATCAAAAAGTGCAATGTCACCGAGATCAAGGAAGAAAGAAGTTTTAAGAATGAGTTGGTGCTTATTAGCAATTTAAATGAAGACAGATAAATCCTTTCTCCAACTAGAGAATCAATAGTGAGGCTGGAAAGAGTAGTTTGAGAAGAATGGTGAGTACACAGGCCAGATTACATGTGATATGTAATATCAGTGATACTGAGAAGTCACATATCAATATCTATTTGCTTGTTTTCTTATAAATGTATACTACAAATTGTTGGAATGGGATAGAGAGTTAGTAAATGTACCAGAATCAAGGGAAGATGTTGCCATGTTTTGTAGGCAGAAGGGAAGTAGCGGGTGGAAAAGAAGAGATTAAAAATACTATTGTTGCAAAATTTAAAATTTTCAATTATGTGGATTGAAAAAACTTTGATATGGATTAAAAGTATACATTTGAAATTCTCTATAAGCATGTCAAGACGTCAAAGGTATGATTACGACAATGGAAAGATTTAGGGAAACAATACACAGATTTATGGAATACACACCTGAAGTGATAACTTCTTTTGAGGAGATTAATTGATGCACTTTCCTTATGGATCACAAGCTAGGTTGGGATTTTGGTAAATGGAACTGATGTGGGATGGGAATTTGTGTGATACAGCATGAAAATGCTGAACTCCATAAGTTAGGGAGGACATTTAATCACTTAGAGAAAGAGTTACAGTGTACATGTTTGTGCCTCAATCTCAAAATCTCAAAAATCATCCTCCCAACTAAAGCAGTAATATTCAATACATCCCATAGTCACAGCATGCAGAACACAAAATATTCAGAATAGAAAAGGCTTCAGGTAACAGGGCTGTATAAATGGGCAATGAAACATCCGCAGCATTATAAATGATTAGTGGCAAAGCTTTGCCAACCATATTGAAATTGAAAAAGTCCACGGGAAGATTCAGGTCTCAAAGTGAACAGTAAAATTGCACATCTAGGGAGGGACAGACTCTTTATAAGTAAAAAGAGTTCTGACAGTACAGAGTGCTATCTCAGCCAAACCATGGATAGTTCCTTTAGCACCATACTATACAATTTGAGCAGAAATATAAATACAGAACCCAGATATTATATAGGAAAGTTCTCATTAATTTTCCAAATTTTCAACTCCCTTCACACTTCAGGATTGCAAAGTTCTTAGCCAAAAATGCTCAAGAATATAATCCCAGGCCTGATCCCCTCTGAAGTTCTCTTACTTTTATACTGTCCAATTCTATTTTCCATCCTGTCCTGTGTGTCCTACTTTGTTTTGTGTGCTTTGTTTTGTTTGGCCACAGCTTGTCTGGGTCAGGCTATCCCGTGATTATACCAGCACTTATTAATACTGATAGAAAAATCAAAGAATTCTGAAGAGAAAATGTTAGGCAAATGATTTTTTTCATCTTTGATGAAAAACATGCCCATGTCTACTTCTTCATTCCTGTTAGGACTACACATCATTTTAAAGCTCTCGGAAAGAAATTTGGTGATAAAATCATAAAACCCTGAAGAAAATTATCCTCTGTAATAATGGATTTTGAGAGATCATATATTTATCCTAAAGAAATGACCCGAAATTATGCAAGGGGAAAAAAAATGTTCCTGTTCAAGATCTTTACTAAAGGATATAAATTAAAAATAACACCAATTTGTAACTACAGGGAAATGAAATCTATGTATTTGATTGAATAACATACAGATATTTAAATAAGGTGTAATGAGTTTCATAGCAAGATAAACTTGGTGTTAGGTTAAAAGAGGAGGAAACACTATTATATACATATTGATCACAATTATATAAAAACAAAATGACATGAAAGATAAGAAAATGTAAACTATAGATGCCTTCTCTGTAAGATGAACATTCTGCCATTTCTTGGACATTTCTATAGTTTTCACATTTTCTGAAATATACCTGTTTTATTATATAAACATAAAGCTACGTTTTAATTTTCAAATAATAATAAAAAGATCATCCCTCATCGATCCCAGATGAGGGCACATGGAAAGACCCCGAGAACTGCTGTTATTGACAAGCAATTCTTGGTGTAAACATGAGCTAAACACGGTACCTGAGATACTTATCATGAGAGTCACTCTCTTGGGCTTTTGGGCTCCAAAAATCATTGATAAAATGCAAATACGTTATACTGGTCCATTAGCACATGACTATTACTCCTATGAAGCTCTAAGCCTGCTATTGATGTCTAATTTGCCTAATCTACATAGACGAAGGCCCAGGAAAAACAGAGCCTAGGAAAAACTGTGTTCTTTAATGGATGGAGTAGAAAGGAAACTTCTGAAACATGAGACCTGGTTTAGTAAACCCATTTAAGACACCTATGTACCACATAAAGCCCTAGCAATTATCAGCTGTTAGATGCACCATTACTCTGGTTACCACTACAAAATTTTAAATGATGCCAATTAAACTACAACACAATGCTACCTATAACTTGGAATCTGTATTTTTTTCCTCATTGTAAAAGCTAGAGTGGACGTTTTTACATAACTAGATAGCACTCTTGCGCATATATAAACAGGAAAACAGGAGCAAAATGAACTGGTTAGAATGTTTCCTACATTACTTTACAAGTCCAACTCTTTTGAATAACTTTGCAACTCAGAGCCATTTATGTCTGTGTTTTTCACACAATATTGTTAAATAAGTAGGCGATGGAACTGTCTTCCAAGCTTTCCAGGTTTTGATGCTGTCACTTTCTTACTCATCCCAGAAGGTGTCAATGTGAGACACATAATCTTTCCTCGAGTGGTTCTAAAATGGTCTGCGGACTGAAACGCTGGGGGCGTGTCATTGTCTAATCCGGAAAAACAAATTCACACATATGGGGACAGCTAACCCATGACTGCTGACAAGACAGCAGTGAGTATGAGCTCCCACACATGATAAAACACATCCCAATTTCAAAGAAATTAAATTGTTTTAAAAACTGCATCTCAGGGCTTCCCTGGTGGCGCAGTGCTTGAGAGTCCGCCTGCCGATGCAGGGGGCACGGGTTCGTGCCCCGGTCCGGGAAGATCCCACATGCCGCGGAGCGGCTGGGCCCGTGAGCCATGGCCGCTGAGCCTGCGCGTCCGGAGCCCGTGCTCCGCAACGGGAGAGGCCGCGACAGTGAGAGGCCCGCGTACCGCAAAAAAAACAACAACTGCATCTCAGAATCTATGAAATAGGGTAACAAGATATAGGTAAGCTAGTAAAGAATATGAACATTCTCCCATATGCTTTGTGGGAGGTGAGAATATAAGCAGAGGGCAGCTTTGTGAAGGAAGACTCAGGTGGCCGCTAACAGACTTACATACTTAACTCTCCCATGTGGGTGTAGCTGGTCTTATGATTTCCATTCTATAACAGAGAAAGATACCCAGCGTTTCATACATACATAGTAAATAATGTTCAGGACTAGAATCTAAGTCTACTGATTTCTGGAACAATCTGTGTTGCTTTATCATCATATTCCTATCCACTAAAAGGCATACAAAATTAATTAACATCTGCATATATGTTAATTGGATATACATACTCAATAAAAGGGATAATAGTAACAATTAAAGGGATAATACATAATAATATCTAACACAAGGGGTGTGCAATTAATTAAAGTTGATATTAATGTTTAATTACATATTTTAAAAAAACATAAAACAGATGTAACCATATCTCTTTTGGTTACCCTAAAGAGACAGTGGTTCAAAATGCAAAGCCAATACATATATTTTACATTATTAATACCTGAAAATGCATGCATTTTATCAGGTCACTGTATAAGTTCTCTCTACTCCTCCCCTTTCGTCCTTCCTTCCTTACTACTCGTTTTAATTTGACTCCTCTAAGTTTGTATCTTTTCTGCTGTTCTTACTTCTTGCCCTCCTGTGTTTCTGGCTTGGTGGAGGGCTCTTTATTCATTATGCCATTCTATTAATTAAGTTCAAGGCTGAAAACTCTGCTGACTCTTAAATTAGATGCCAATTTAGCTTTTGAGAGCTCTCTAGGTATTGTCTTATATGATTCTGATATAATGACTTCCTATCTGCACTTTAAGCATTTGCTTGCATTTGGATTTTAACACATATACTTTGACTTCTGCCTACAGAATCATTCCTTTGTTGCCACTATCATTTATTAGGCTCTGAAATTTCTCTTGAAATATAATAAAATTAATGAAAACACTGTACATATTTAAGTACAAAATCGTTTGTCCTACAGGTGTACATCTTTTAGTATTCACCTTTTAATCTCAAGAAAGGCAACAGCGTAAGAAGGCAGAAAGAGTATTAAGTTGCTTTGAAGCTAAGAAGATTAAAATAAGAAGAATGGACTGTAACTTTAAAAATCAAAGGATGGCGTCCTTTTCTTTGTTGTTAACTCCATTGATCTACCCATTATGCTCTTCTTCTTCCAAGAAGTTGGGGGAAAAAAGAACATTTCTGTAGCTATTTGGAAGAGTAATAAAACATGGCTTGTTATTTGTAATCAGGGTTTTTGCTGGCTCCCAGATTCATTTCAATAGCTTGTACAATTCAGCAACCATGAGTGTTGCTAGCAGAATATTTAATAAAGAAGGTCATATTCAGAATGCACTACATTTTCCTTCTTCCTGACAACATAAATCGGATTATCCTGAGCAATTAAATATTTGCACAAAAGGAAGACAAGAATTCCTTGACAAGAAAGTTAAAGATTATGATAGTTAAAAATCTGCAATGGTCGGGCTTCCCTGGTGGCACATTGGTTGAGAGTCCGCCTGCCGATGCAGGGGACACGGGTTCGTGCCCCGGTCCGGGAAGATCCCACATGCCGCGGAGCGGCTGGGCCCGTGAGTCATGGCCGCTGAGCCTGCGTGTCCGGAGCCTGTGCTCCACAACGGGAGAGGCCACAGCAGTGAGAGGACCGCGTACCGCAAAAAAAAAAAGAAGTCTGCAATGGTGACATGTGTTTTCTCTTGGCTGTAATTTGTTCAGGTGCTTTCATCAGGCAAGGGCATCTAAAATACACTGTAAACTGAAGGATTAGCAAAATGCACAAACAATGGGATTGTGAAACTCCATGAAGATGAGAACTAAAAATGTATATCACTAGCATATAGTAAAAAATATAATAAAAAGAGACAAAGTATATTTTTATTTCTTGCCATTCAGAGTGTATGATTTTAAAAATTTTTTCCTAATAAAACTTGAAGTAAATGTAATGACTGAATGACAGATATACTCATGAAAAATTACTACTCTGCATCAGCTTTTCTGAAAATTTTATTTTTTATTCTCAAAGATAAGCAAAATCTATAGATTTTAATGAAAAAAGAACTCCATTAAACTGTACTAGATCCTGCCTTCATAGCACAGATACAAAAGTAAAATTTGGTTTGCTAAGAAATGCAGTAGTCAGGATAATTAGATTTTTTTTTTTTTAACTCCAGGCTACATTTCATCTTGAAATCTTCTCTCTGAATTAGTATTTGAGCTTCTGCTGAATATAAATTTCCTGCTACTCCTTTTTACCATGTATCAATTTATTTCCATCACAGCCGACTCTATCTGAATCCAAACCTGCAAGAATTGGTAATGATTTCAAAGATGTTTTTCAGAAAAGCTTTGCTAAAAACTGGCATGTCCTCTTTAAAACAGTTCCACTTTTTCCTAATAATGAAAAATAACAATACAAAAAAACAATTTGAGTGTTTCCTGGGTTTACTTATCTAATCAGTTAAAAATATAAATATTATTTGTGAACACAGCCTATGCATTCTTTTTTGTAAGCATCTTAATTTCATCATCTAATCAATATTGTTTAGCTTTTTTTACCCCACTTACAATAACTTGTTACATCAAAAAAGGCAAGCATAAAGAATTCATCATTAGGAACTTCCCTGGTGGTGAAGTGGTTGGGAGTCTGCCTGTCAATGCAGGGACAGGGGTTCGAGCCCTGGTCCAGGAAGATCCCACATGCAGCGGAGCTACTAAGCCCGTGTGCCACAACTCCTGAAGCCTGCGTGCCTAGAGCCTGTGCTCCACAATAAGAGAAGCCACCGCAATGAGAAGCCCACGCACCGCAACGAAGAGTAGCTCCCGCTCGCCACAACTAGAGAAAATCTGTGCACAGCCACAAAGACCCAACACAGCCAAAAATAAAATAATTTTTTTTAAAAAAGAATTCATCATTAAATACTAATAAAATGAAAAAGCACAGCTCAAAGTAAGCACCCATTATTGACCTAGATTTTCTATTAGGTACACCTAAATATCCATCATCCTGATAATTATTATTTAATATAACTAAAATTTGATTAAAGAATGTAGATTATGTTACTATAAGGCAAGAAATTTGGTTATTTGGAGTGGTACATTAATTTATTAAGTCATTTCTAATCAATTCAAGTTTTCTGCCACCTAGCCCCTGAGGACCATTCTAACTCCTTTCAGAGTTCCACACCAGTGAAAAGGCTGGTGATACTGGCCTGCTAAGCCACACACTAAATTGACTAGAGTCTCCCATATTTTCCTGGTCAACCATAATACTATTCTATAGCTGCTTACCCATGTCCTGCCCAGTCCCAGCAGAAACACTGAAAACATTAGAAAGTTAGAGACACATCCAGTCCTAAAAAGTAAACTGGGGATGGACTGCAAGAAGTTGCATAGCCAAGCCCAACAAACTGGTACAATTTTGACTTCACTATTAACAAGCTGTGTGACCTTAAGCAACTTATATATCCTCATTAAGCTTTAGTTTCCTCCCTGCCAAACAGAGGCAATACTAATAGCCACCTCATATGTCACTGTTCTGAGGATCAAATGAGATAATGCATCTTACACAGAGGAATGCTCAGTAAATGTCAGTGCTTGGTGGTGATGTTGTTACTTCCCCCTAAAAGTCTTAGAGTGTTGAAATAATATTTTCATTTTACTACATATCCCTTATATACATGTTGCATTTATTGCAATATACTCTGATATGCTTAGCTTTTTGAGTCAACAGGATAAGTAACATTCCTTTGTTGCTCATAAAGGAAGTATGTTCATGCATCAATAATAAGAAAATAAGGATTTTAGAGAGGAATGTGGAACTGTCAACGTTACTTTTCCCTAAGTGGGAAAGGAAATCTCTATCTCCTTTCGAGTCTCTCCCCTTTGGATCTGGTCCTTGGCGCCTCCTTAGTACAATTCTGAGGGACAATGGCTAAAGACATCCTCTGACACATGCAGGAAATCAGAGAACCAGGGAGGGAACAGAAAGTGGATCAACTAATTATTTTAATTATAAACCAGATTATTTACCTCTCTATTCCTCTCTGTGCTATTTTTTTCATTATTCCCTAGCCTTAGTAAAACAGTAGGTAGATATTCTAGAACAGGGATCGACTATGCCATGGGTAACTAAGTAAACTGGTGAGAGATCTCTTTCTCTGTAAGAGAAACATAGAGGTTAAGAGTTAAGCATAATCCAGCCACCCTCTTGAATGAAGACCCTCTGTCCATCACCAAATTTAAGAGTTTGGAATTAGATTTCATAAACTTTTGCAATACACTTGGAGAAATCTATGCCAAGCCCAAGTGACATCCACAAGCAGTACTGTGATCAAATTGGTTTCAGAAGGAAACCTAAGCATTAGGCTCTAAGGAACTCCTGGTGCCTGGAAAGACTCTATTTCATCAACTCTAAGAAGGTCCTGAGGAACCAGTGGCTTTTAACTTCCTGATAGTGGAGTTTTCTTTTCAGAAGCACTAGGGACACAAACAATACCTGACAGGCAGAAGAAGCCAAAGCTGCAGTAAAAACATTGCAAAGCATTTTTGAGCATTTTATCATATCTAATCCATGTATTAGAAAATTTTTTAATGACATATTGAATGGAAATTTGTATAAAGCAAACATGAAAATATAGAGTCTAAGACTTTGATTCCATGTTATATTTTAATAATCTCAGCTTTAGCAAATGAACTGTGGCTTTTTTAACTTGTAAAACAATGCACCTCTTACCTATTTATCAGAAGAGGTTATGATAAAAGAATTGAGAACATATTTTTTAAACACTTGAATCAGGGCTCTCAGTTAAAAATGTCATGTAAGATATTTTTACTTTGCCCTCTTTCCTTGAAACGCACTTAAACTGATATAAAAGTTGAAAAACAGAAAAAATTTAATCTTCAATGAAGCAAAAGAAGCAGAACCTCAAACAGGAACTCCAATAAATTCTTGGAAATCTGGGTTCTAAGAGCTGATTATACATTCTAAGTGCCAAAACGTGAAAAAAAAAAAAAAAAAAAAAGGTGCCTAAAAGCGTTATATTTTTTAAAGTCCTATCCATTTTGATTAAAGAAAAAAAACTAAAAACAGGAAGATGATCAATGAGAGAAAGAAAATATCCTTGAAAAAAACTAAATTCAATACAATAGAATGATACAGAAAGAAAAGCTGAAGGACAAAACTTATTGACATGAAATTTCTGGGAGAAGCAGACCATCAGGGATGAAGGTTGAAGAACTGAAGACAATTGTGAGTTTACAAAACAGTTTTCAAGCCCTGTTATTAGCCATGGAGACCCCATGAACACCAAAGCCAAGATAAGACTTATACCAAGGGAAAAAACAAATGTATATAAAAGATCTTCTGACCCCACTGAGATTTGTTGCCACAGACAACCTTTGAAATGAACTGTTAGCATTACATCTTCCTTCCCTAATACACACACACATCATTCTTGAGCAAACAGCCAACCTTATTCAAATGTAAGAAATAATAAGGAAAAAAAAGGGGCATGAGAAATTTTTGAAATTAAAGAAATAAGCTTAAGTAAAATAACTTGAACAACAAATATTACAACAGAAAACAGAACTTGCTCAAGGATACTACAAAAAATGTTTAAGCTTAGTCATAAAAAATAAAGACAGCATTTCTATGAAGTGAGAAGGAGCTCAAAATAGAGACACAACAGCTCTAAAACAAAAAGAGAAAATTAAAAATGAGCAGTCAGAGCTCAGCATGAAGTTGAAGACAATAAAAAATAGTATAGCTGGGCTTCCCTGGTGGCGCAGTAGTTGCGCGTCCGCCTGCCGATGCAGGGGAACCGGGTTCGCGCCCCGGTCTGGGAGGATCCCACGTGCCGTGGAGTGGCTGGGCCCATGGGCCATGGCCGCTGAGCCTGCGCGTCCGGAGCCTGTGCTCCGCAACGGGAGAGGCAACAGCAGGGGGAGGCCCACATACCACAAAAAAAAAAAAAAAAAAAAAAAAAAAATAGTATAGCAATAAAAGTCATAATTAATGTGTATAAAATAAATATTATAAAAAGACAGAAAATAGCTAGATTTGAGAATCCACACAAAATCAAATGTAAAAGGGCAAAGATATAAAAATGATTATAGAGAAGATCCTAGTAAGTTAGAAAATAAAGAGCAAACATCAGTAAAATAAAGATCCAGAGAAGAAAAACAGAACACAAATGAAATTCGAAAAGAAATGTTCCAAGACATAACAGACTCTGTGTATTATAGCTTCTAACTATCATGTGAATGTGTGTTCCAAAGGCTTTTTAATAATGACATATCTTTACAATCATGTAGTCAAAGAGTACAAGATACTTAGGGGATCAAGATAAGACTAAGCAAATATTGAAATCCCCTGTACTAAATCATAAGCTTCATACAAGTGTATTTGAAAATTGCAATAAAGACACATCCCAATGACTCACACACACACAAAAAGAAACAAACATGCTAATTCCAAGTATGGTCTAAATTATGACCAGAAATTGCTAGGCAAGCTAAAAGCAAGAAGAACACACAAAGCTTGAGCAATAACTAGAGCTTGCAGCCATGAAATTGGGACTAAAGCCACCAGTGTGAAGTTAGAGCTATTGCCTCCACAGCAAAGTCATAAGGTAAAAATTAAGACATTCCCAGGTAAACAAAGGCTAACAGGATTTATTACTAGACATCCCTAGAAAAAAATGATAAAGGAATATTTCAAGTTGAAACAGAGACACTACATTAACTCAAAGCCACATGAAAATATAAAGTTCTCTATTTAAGATAAACACAAAGACAAGTATAAAAGACCAGTATTATCAAAATTTTGGTTCATAACTCCACTTGATTATTTTACAGGATTTAAAAGAACAAAGCAGAAAAAGTAATTATAAATCTATGCTAATGGATACACAATATATAAAGATGTAATCTGTAACACAAATAACAAATTGGGGAAGGAAGCTAAAAAGGAGTAGTTTTTGTATGTGATTCAAGTTGAGTTGTTCCCAGTTTAAAACAGATTGTTATTAATTTAGGGTGTTGTATATAATCTCTATGATAACCAGAAAGAAAATATCTATAGAATATACACAAAAGTAAATGAAATCAGCATGTGTTACTACAAAAATCAAATAGACACAAAGGAAGGCAGTAAAAGGAAATAAGGGATAAAAAAAATATAAAACATACAGAAAACAAATACTAAAATGGCAACAGTAGATTCTTCCCAAACAGTAATTACCTTAAATGTAAATGGATTAAACTCCCCAGGATCTAATTATATACTGTCTATAAGAGACTCATTTTAGATCTAAGGACACACATAAATTGCAAGAGAAAGTATGGGGAAAATAAGTTATTCCATTCAATAGTAACCAAAATAGAACAGGAGTGGCTATTCTAACATCAGACAAAGGAGTCTTTAAGTCAAAAGTGTTACAAGGGACAAAGAAGGACAGTATATAATGATAAAATGATCAACTTACCAAGAAGACATAACAATTATTTTTAATATTTATTTATTTATTTGGCTGCAGCATGCAGGAATTTTAGTTGGGGCATGCGGAATCTTGTTCCCTGACCAGGGATCAAACCCAGGCCCCCCGCAATTGGGAGCACAGAGTCTTAACCACTGGACCACCAGGGAAGTCCCAAGACATAACAATTTTAGACATATAGGTGCCAAGCATCAGAACCCCTAACTATATGAAGCAAACATTGACAGAACAAGAGGGACAAATAGATGGCTCTACAGTAAAAGTAGTAGACTTCAATAGCCCACTTTCAATAGTGGATAGAACAACCAGAGAGAAGATTAATAAGGAAAGAGAAGATTATAGACCAATTAGACCTAACAAGTATATACAGAACACTCCACCCAACAGAAGCAAAACACGTTTTTCTCAAGTGCACTTAGAACATTCTCTAGGATATGTAGAACATTCTCTAGGATGTGTTATGTTATGTCATCAAAAAAACCATATTAATTTGAAATAATATAATTTTTTCTGATCACAGTGAAATGAAACTAGAAATCAATAGCAGAAGAAAAACTGGAAAATCCATAAATATGTGGAACTTAACACACTCTTGAGAAACCAATGGGTCAAAGTTAAATCACAGGGGAAATTGGAAAATATTTTGAGACAAAGGAAAATAAAATACAGAATACCACGGCTTATGGAATGCAACAAAAGCAGTTATAAGACAGAAATTTATAGTTTTAAATGCTTACATTATAAAAAAAGATCTAAAATTAACAACCTAAATTTGCACCTTAAGTATTAGATAAAGAATACACTAAATCCAAAGCTAATAGAAGGAAGGAAAAAAATAAACATTTGGACAAAGATAATTAAAATAGAGACTAGAAAAACAAGAGAGAAAACTAATGAAGATAAGAGTTTGTTCTTTAAAAACATCCACAAATTAATAAACATTTACACCTTGATTAGCTAAAGAGAGAAAGAGAAAAAACCAAAATAATTAAAATCAGAAATGAAAGCAGGGCCATAACTACTGATTATAGAGAAATAAAAAGGACTGTAATAGAGTACTAAGAGCAACTGTACACACAAATAGGATAACCTAGATGAAAATTTCAGGACAAATTCCTAGAAACATGCAACATACCAAGATTAAATCATAAAGAAATAGGAAATCTGAACAGACCTATAAATAGAAGAAAGCATAAAGGAAATCTTCATAACAGTGGATTTGACAATGCTTTCTTGGATATAACACCAAAAGTACAGATAACAAAAGAAAAATAGGTAAATTGGACTACATCAAAATTAACTTCCTGTGTGTCAAATGACACAGTTAATAAAAAGATAGCCCATGGAATTTTAAAAAATTGCAAATCATATATCTGATAAGAGGTTACTACCCAGAATATATTAAAAAAAACCCTACAAGTCAACAACAATAAAAATCATATATCTGATAAGAGGTTTCTATCCAGAATATATAAAGAATTACTACAACTCAAAATGACAATAAAAAAAATGGATGAATCTTAAATGCATATTACGTTTAAAATAAAAACAATTTTTAAATGGGCAAAGGACTTGAATAGTTATTTCTCTAAAGAAGATATATAGGGCTTCCCTGGTGGCGCAGTGGTTGCACGTCCGCCTGCCGATGCAGGGGAACGGGGTTCGCGCCCCGGTCCGGGAAGATCCCACGTGCCACAGAGCGGCTGGGCCCGTGAGCCATGGCCGCTGAGCCTGCGCGTCCGGAGCCTGTGCTCCGCAACGGGAGAGGCCGCAGCAGAGGGAGGCCCGCATACCACAAAAAAAAAAAAAAAAAAAAAAAAAAAAAAAAAAAAAAAAGAAGATATACAAATGTCCAAAAGCAGATGGAAAGATTACCAAGTAACACTAACCCGTTACAGAAATGCAAATGAAAACCACAATGAGATATCACCTTATACCCATTAGAAGGGCTGTTATTAACAAAAACATAACAACAACAACAAAACCAGAAAATAAGTTTTAGCAAGGATATGGAGAAACTGGAATCCTGTGCATTACTGGTAGAAATGTAAAACTGCAGCTTCTAGGAAAAACAGTACTGTATTGTGGTTCCTCTAAAAGAAATAAAACTAGAATTACCATATATCCCAAAGTCAAGATACTGGGACATATATATGCTTATATATATATAAGCATATACCCAAAAGAATCTCAAGCAGGAACTCGAACAGATATTTATACACCCATGTTCTAATAGCATTACTGTTGATAGCCAAAAGGTGGAAGCAACCAAACTGTCCATTGACGGATGGATAAATAAAACATGGTATATACATGCAATGGACTATTGTTCAGCCTTAAAAAGGAAATTGTGACATATGCTACAACACAGACAAACTTTAAGGACATTATGCTAAGTGAATAAGCCAGTCAGAAAAGTATAAATACAGTATAATACTGTAAGATTCCACATACTTGAGGTACGAGTAACCAAATTCACAGTGACAGAGAGTAGAAGGGTGGTTGCCAGGGGCTAGGAGAAGGGGATAGTGGGGAACTGTCATTTAATAGATGCAGAGTTTCAGTTTTCCAAGATGAGAAGAGTTCTGGAGATGGATTATGGTGATGGTTGCACAACAGTACAAATGCCCTTAAGGCCACCAAACTGTCCGCTTTAAAGTGGTCAAATGGTAAATTTTGTGTTATGTATATCTTACAATTTTTTTAAAAGCAAAATGAGTTATTAAGTCATGAAAAAGCATGGGTAAATCTTAAATACATATTGCTATGTGAAAGAAGCCAACTATATACACTGTGATTCCAATATGTGACATTTTGGAAAAATAAAATCTATAGAGATGATTAAAAAATAATCTGTTTCCAGGAGACTGGGTGGAGAGGAAATGGTTGAATAGGTGAAGAATAGTAGGTATTTTAGGACAAGAAAACTATTCTGTATGATACTGGGTAAACCACAGGAAGCTCCACCCACTGGGAGGTTTCCCTGCACCACTGCTTTCCAGGGCTTCTCCTGAGTGGGGCTGTACGGAGTCGCCATCCACTCTTAGTTCATGCCAGTGTATCATGCAGGTGCATCCATCAATCAGGCCTGAGTTTCTTTTTCTTCTGTTAGTTAGTCATAGGGAACTCTTCATATGGTCAAGCCTATCAGTTAAGGAAGGATCCACAGCACAGAGCAGGTATGATGGAAGACTAAGCTACCGACCAGGGCTGTTTCCTCATTGCTTCTGACCCTGCTTAGTCCCAATCTTTACTGGCCATTTCCATTTTCAGGTGAATGCTGCTGTGCATATCCAATTTTAGGTTGGGTAGACGAGGTAATACTCAGTTCACAGTGGGCAACTGGGGGTGCGTAGTCACTTTGTTACAGTAGCAAACCAAGCTGATTTTCCATGAACAAAATTTGTTACCAGAAGAGGAAACAGATGCCCTTTCTGAAAACCCCAAGGAGTCTGGCTCTTAAGCTAGTATTGAAATTGTTGTCCAGCATCTACCACAGACACTTGGGACTTCTGACTCACATAACCAAGTGTCAGAGGAGCTTGAATTGCAGCCTCTGTTTCATGCAGACCCATTTTCTTGCTCTAAGACATAAGAACTAGCAGTCTTTGGGATGTCCAGAAAGTAGGCTAGAGTCAAATGACAAATGAGATGTGAGGGGAGGGATGGAGTGGGAGGTTGGGGGTAGAAGACAGAAGCTGTTACACTTAGGATGGATAAACACCAAGGTCCTACTGTACAGCACAGGCAACTACATTCAATATCCTGTGATGAACCATAATGGAAAAGACTACAAAAAAGAATGTAAATATATGTATAACTGAATCACTTTGCTGAACAGCAGAAATTAACACATTGTAAATCAACTATATTCTATTTAAAATTTAAAAATTAAAAAAACTGAAAAAAAAAAATCAAAGAAGCCCAGCAAGTATTATACCTCTTTTTCCTGCGGTTGGTGATTCCAAGCACATCAAATTCTCTCTCATTTTTGAAAGGCATCTCAAATTGCCATAGACCACTGGCCCTTCAGAAACGTCACAACTGTGGCATGGCCCTCAATTTTCACTGAGGCTATATCTCAACCTCTCACACACATATCTTACCAAAGCTTCTAGGAGTTTTGCTCTCTACTGCTCATCAGTTCCCTCTGGCATAATATCATAAATGTAATGAACCAGTGTGATGTTCTGTTGGATATCAAGATAGCACTCAACTATATTAAGAAAGAAAGCCAGCGAACTGACATGGTCTTGAGGCAACACAATAAAAGAAGACTTGTCTCTGCCATATAAAGGCAAAAGGCTTCTGCTTTTCTTTCACAATAGGTACGAGGTAAGGTCAAAACATTTGGAGATTCATACAACGGCTGTCAGGATGGATGCTGAACAGCGCCAGTAAAGATACCACATCTAGAACCACAAATACTAGCATTACCACCTGATTAAGTCATCAGCTCAGTGGTTTGTGACCACCCAGAGGGGTGGGATAGGGAGGGTGGGAGGGAGGGAGACGCAAGAGGGAAGAGATATGGGAACATATGTATATGTATAACTGATTCACTTTGTTATAAAGCAGAAACTAACACACCACTGTAAAGCAATTATACTCCAATAAACATGTTAAAAAAAAAAAAAAGATACAATCACTCTCCATGACTCATGGTTTATGCTCAGGGCAAAAAGGCAAAATTAACGGATGTGTGACTGGAAAGACCAGTCCTGCATAATCTCAGTCCTGCATAATCTCGTCAGTTCCCCTCCGGGTTGTGATATTTCTTTTGGCAGGAGCAGAGACAGTTCCAGGAGTATCCACTTAGCAATTCATGCTATAATAGTTCCTGACTCTATGGATAAGGGAAACAATGTGAATATTTTGCTAGAGAGTGAGTAAATCTTTTCTCACTAAACATTCTGGACCTGGAGAAAAAGTCAGATACTGGGGCAACAGTCCCACTGGAAGCACAGTCAGGATAAACCAGAAACTAAGAAAAAAGAGGTGGGGCTGGGACTTCCCTGGTGGTGCAGTGGTTAAGAATCTGCCTGCCAATGCAGGTGACATGGGTTCGAGCCCTGGTCCGGGAAGATCCCACATGCTGCAGAGCAACTAAGCCCATGCACCACAACTACTGAGCCTGCGGTCTAGAGCCTGCTGGCCGCAACTACTGAAGCCCACGCGCCTAAGAGCCCGTGCTCCGCAAGAAGAGAAGCCACTGCAATGAGAAGCCCATGCACTGCAACAAAGACCCAACGCAGCCAAAAATAAATTAAATAAATAAATAAATTTATTTTTTTAAAAAAGGTGTGGGGTTGACAGGAATACAGTGGATGCCACAGATGAAAGTGAAACTTCTCTGAGCATGTTTTTATAGCTTTTAAAATTTATGAACCATGTATGTTTTACATTTTTAAAAATTAAACAGAAAAGAAAAAATTATAAAACTTATTACAGAGAGAAAGAAATAAAACCAACTGCACACCAAAATAAGAGTATAAGAACAGAAAGAAATAGTTTAAATCAAGCACCTTATGAATAAATAGTCTGAAGCGTACTAAGGACAAACAGAACTTCAAAAAAGAAAATGTCTTGAACTTAGTAGTTTTGGCAGTGGTGGTGTTTGTATAATAATCTGAAATTATTGTATGAGCATACTAGGATAAAATAAATCAATATATATATATATACACATATATATGTATATGTATGTGTGTGTGTGCGTTTTCAAGCAGCTTTCTCCTGTAAAAGAAGACAGACACGAATATGGAATGGGATAGGTGAGGAAGAAACCTGTACTGTTGAATTTGAATTGGAAATATCAGCATAGGATCATGATCAATAATAATAATGATGACAAAAATAATAATAATCTCCAAGCTCCGTTTGCTACAAGCAATGTCACATAACAGCAATGAGCATATGTAGGTCCCAGAACTTGATTTCTAAATACCATTCCACTCTGAAAAAAACAAAAAAAAGACTCCTTGGAAAACTAGCTGGACCAAGAAAATTATCCTAAGGGTCCACAAATAAACCTGACAGTACTATACATTTTAGCATTAAGATTGGATGATAATATTAAATTCTTTGGAATAATTAGATTCAGATTTAAATAGCATGTTGGTTATTGTCTAGTGGTGATCAGAATTCATTTCTCTCTTACATGTATTCTCTCTTTGTATTGCCAGGACAGGAACCTTGGGAAATGCATTTCCAAATACCCTTGGTGCCAGAACTCTGAAGATAATGATGGTGTTTCCAAGGAAATGGACTGGACTGAGTTTGGGGCCCTTCCTTCTCTTGCAGCAGTTGAAGCATAGGCTTTAGCAGCCTGTGCTTCAAACTTTTCAGCAGTCTGGTGACATCTGCATTCCATGACTCTCCACTGGATTCGGGACTACAGGGTAGCTGTGATGTTGGTACCACCAACAAACCCCTCAGCTCTGATTGCAGCTTCCATCTGACCTGAAAACGTACTTGTGCCCACCTGCTTCCCGCCGACTTCTTTATCTTCAAACCTTCCAATAAATGTGCATAAGTACCACTTCCCTTTATTAAATTCCCGTCTGCTTGAAAAATCTAGAGTGGTTTATGTCTTCTTACACTGACAGCTAATTGATATAAAGAATTTTTATATTATTTTTATTATTCTTTGGAGAATACATTAAAACATTTAGAACCTATTAATAAATTAGGACTTCTGAAAATTTTTCTCTGACCTGATCCTGCAAGTCTACAATAATGAGTTTATTTCCTTTAAAGAAAGGATCATAGTTTATTCTCGTAGAAACATCAGTTATCATAATAAAAAGTATCCACTAAAATCTTCCAAAGATCACACTCATATTGGAAGGTAGATTTTAAAATATTTCATGGTGTGGGAACACTACATTCTAGATAATTCCTCTTGTGGACACCATCACCGTCATCACATGTCTCACTCTCCTCCAGCGGCTGCTGCTACAGAACCACTGTCTGGCTGGGCCATGACTACAGCTGCTACCACTGCCACCACCTCCATATACTTTACTCTCCAATATTTCTGAATGCACGAGGTATCCTGATGGACCATCTTTTCGATCCAGATTCACGCGTGCCTTACACACATTCACTCTACTGATCCTTGAGGGATTAGGGCTTCCCCGCCTTTTTAAGCCAGTACATAAGGCACTGCAGAAAACAAAACTTCTGTAAACATGCTAAACTCATTAAATAGATAATTATTTAATGTTTCTTCTATCTGGAATTCCCTTTCTTCCCTTCTTCTGTTGACTGACACCTGTTTGCCAGCCGTGATTCAGTCTCGATGTCACGTTCTTAGGATTTTTTTCCTCAGTCTCCTGCCCGCCATGGCATCGTCCAATCCTGTAGTTCCCTGTCCTTACCTCTGTGAATCCATTTAACGTACTTTATTGTTTTCCTGTTTAACTCCCGATGTCCTTAAGGTATAAATATGGTCATGATAGCAGTCAAAGAATATTATTTACCTATGCCAATTCACTGTAGAGAAAAACATACTTCCTTGAAATGTTCTAAAGTTTACTTAGAAACAAACCAGAAGGTGGAAAAGAGTAGATGAAGGAAAAGTGAAAAACAAATTTGGCCATGAATTAGTAATTGTTGAAAGTGGGTGATGGGTACCGTGGGTTCGTCATAATTTTCTCTGTTTCCCTTTGTTTGAAATTTTCCATGATAAAAATTTCAGAATCCACCACAAATGCTTCCAGGAGTTCTCAGGGAGTATACAGTAATCAAAGCCCCTTGGCTACTGGAAGTGTCTGCTCTTTGTTCTCTGAACTGCCATGAGGCTGCTTTCTAGTCCCACTCAGGCTGTAAGTGGCAAGGGGCCGCTGACACTTGCCTAGGTCATGAACACTGAGGGCACATGCAGACGTGTGTGCTAAGGCTGCTGATTCCTGCTGTCCTGGGATCAAGGTGCTGGAAATGATAATGACTGGACCGAGGACAAAGGGAACCGTCTCTATAGATCCTCGTACAACCTCTTGCTTAACTGATGTTAGCACTAGTGAATGACCTGGTGCCACACATATCCAATCAGCATTTTAGCCAAATAGCTTTCTTTCGACTTTCACTTACTCTCCTACCGTAACCACCTCCTAAAAGTCATCTATGTCTCCCGTAGGACACGAGATGATGGTAACTGGCTTATGGGCTTAACTGAAGGAGAGGTGCCCAAACATGTTCAGAATAATGTTGCCATTTCCTCTCCGACATATACCCACTTTCTTTGAACCCAACTTGTGCTCATCTGACTTGCCCTCCTCCTATAAGTCTATCCTATTATTGAAAAATACACTTTTTAAAAATGCCGTTTCTTCATCCACTAAAAATTACGCATAACACTCTCCTATACACTACATGTGTTATTTAAAAACTCTATTATATAATAGTTAAAGGAAAGTAACATGTTTATTTTTTAATGTATTATACTATAAAAGACTTATTCCATATAGTATGTGTTTAAACAGTATTTAGTTGGACTTTATTACAAATCATCTAGAAAGACCTCTAGGGAAGAACTGGGATAATTACTATAAATTACATTTGGTGAGCTAGGGTCTTGCTAGGCTTAAACTAATCACTCATTGAGAGTTTGTACCTTTGGAAGGTACAAACTAACTTATTCAGGCCACCAAGGTCCTATTTACTGTTTTTATTACTCCTGAGTCCCTGAAGCTAAACAGGTAATAAAAAAAATCAACAAACAAAGGCTTTCTTTCCCACTCATCTGCTATAAATGATTTTACCTTTTATTTCTTGCCATTTCCTCAGGCAAATTCAGAATCCAAATGTGATTAATACTTAGCCTTTTTTTATGAAACTAATTTTAATTTTGATTAGCTCAAAACTGTCCTGTGTTATTCAACATTTGTAGCTGAGCTTAGAGACCTTTGGAAAGGGATTTTTTTTTAATGAAAGAAAATTACACAAAGGCAGAAAAATAGATTTGCTTTCTCCTTTGTGGCTTCCTACATCTGAGATTTCAATTCCCCCAAAGAATCACTTCAGTATAACTCAAACTTTTATTCAGGCAATGTTATTTTTATCTACTTTTTCCAACCATTTTTTTAGTGTTTATTTTTCTTATTTTTTACTACATTTCCATGGACCTTTAGCAGAGAGGCTTTGTTTAATACTGAAACTTCACTTTCATAGGCTACAGTAAATAAGACTACTGCATTAATCTGAAATGTGTACATCATTTTAGCATTTAGAGCAGCACTGCCCAAGAGAAGTTTCTAAGATGATAGAAATGGTCTATATCTGTGATATGGTAGTCATCAATCATACATGGCTATTTAGTTCCTGAAGTGTAACTAACACAACTGAGGAACTAAACTTTTCATTTCATTTCATTTTAATTAATTTAAATTGAAATAAACACATGTGACTAGTGGCTACCATATTGGATAGCACAAGTATAGAACATAAAGAACCAAATTTCAAATGGCGATAATAACACTCCTAAAAGCGCAGCCCTGCCATCAACTTGCTGTGAGGCCCTACAATAAAGATTTTGCGACCCAAGGAAGAACAGGGTTGGGCCAGAGCAGGGCTTCCTAAGAAACAGTATGCTCTCAATGTCATGGCAACAGTGGCAGCCCACACCTTTCACTGTTTCCTATTCTCTTTATTGGTTTTGGGGTCTCCACAGAAAATGTATATGGTTTATGAAGACACAGCATACACTGAATGACATACCACAAAAACAAAACCCGTATATATGCTGTCTACTAGAGACCCACTTCAGACCTAGGGACACATACAGACTGAAAGTGAGGGGATGGAAAAAGGAATTCCATGCAAATGGAAGTCAAAAGAAAGCTGGTGTAGCAATACTCATATTAGACAAAATAGACTTTAAAATAAAGACTGTTAGAAGAGACAAGGAAGGACTCTACATAATGATCAAGGGGTCAATCCAAGAAGAAGATATAACAATTATAAATATATATGCACCCAACATAGGAGCACCTCAATATATATGGCAAGTGATAACAGCCATAAAAGGGGAAATCAACAGTAACACAATAATAATGGGGGACTTTAACACCCCACTTACACCAATGGAGAGATCACCCAAACAGAAAATTAATAAGGAAACAGGCCTTAAATGACACACTAGACCAGATGGCCTTAACTGATATTCACAGAGCATTCCATCTGAAAGCAGCAGACTACACTTTCTTTTCAAGTGCACATGGAACATTCTCCAGGATTTGACCACACGCTGGGCCACAAAGCGAGCCTCAGTAAATTTAAGAAAACTGAAATCATATCAAGCATCTTTTCCAACCACAACACTATGAGATTAGAAATCAATTACAAGAAAAAAAATGTAAAAAACACAAACACATGGAAGCTAAACAATATGTTATTAAACAACCAATAGATCACTGAAGAAATCAAAGAGGAAATCAAAAAATGCCTAGAGACAAATGACAAGGAAAACACCACGATTGAAAATCTATGGGATGACATGTCATCCACAGTTGCTTTCACACTTGTTTATATCCCTATGGGTAGGGCAACTAAATGGTACTTGGTACCATGAGAGATCACCCAAACAGAAAATTAATAAGGAAACAGGCCTTAAATGACACACTAGACCAGATGGCCTTAACTGATATTCACAGAGCATTCCATCTGAAAGCAGCAGACTACACTTTCTTTTCAAGTGCACATGGAACATTCTCCAGGATTTGACCACACGCTGGGCCACAAAGCGAGCCTCAGTAAATTTAAGAAAACTGAAATCATATCAAGCATCTTTTCCAACCACAACACTATGAGATTAGAAATCAATTACAAGAAAAAAAATGTAAAAAACACAAACACATGGAAGCTAAACAATATGTTATTAAACAACCAATAGATCACTGAAGAAATCAAAGAGGAAATCAAAAAATGCCTAGAGACAAATGACAAGGAAAACACCACGATTGAAAATCTATGGGATGACATGTCATCCACAGTTGCTTTCACACTTGTTTATATCCCTATGGGTAGGGCAACTAAATGGTACTTGGTACCATGACCTTCCTGACAAAAAATAATGGAAAACTGATGCATAAAATTCAGACCATTTTTAAAAAATAACTTCTGCTTTGTTGTTTTTTTTTTAATCAAGAAGAGAAAATCATTGTCTTCATAATTGGCTTGACATAATTATGTAGACTTGTCCTCTGAATACTCAGCAAAGTAGATTTTTTGTTGTTGCTTTTGGGGGTTTTTTGTTTCCTTTTGGCTTTTTTTTTTTTTTTTGCTTTAATAATAGTATAGTTAAAAATTCTGACTGTTAACAAGTCTTTGGAGAGGGTTTACTAACTTCAGGAAACAACCTTTCATTAAAGCTATCCTCACCATAATTGTCATAAAATGCTACTATTATCACCTCATGTCCAAGCCAGCTGTTGTTAAGACAATATTGAGTTTTCAAGTACATCAAATACTACATACAACACAACTGAGATCCAAGGGCAAATGATATTAGAAAGGCAAATGTGCTATACAAATTGTAATTCTGTACCAAGGGCATATATTTTATAGCTGTTGGCATGTTTTTTAGACCTTTTAAATTTGATAACTACTTACACGCTGGGACAGTTTAGTGACATTAAGTACTTTTATATTTAAAAGTCCCCAAATGTTTACACCATAAACATTGTGCAATACTATGGTTATAACCGTAAAATTAATTTGGTAATTAAATAGTCAAGTTTAGCATAGTAATGTCAAGCACAAATTATAAATGTTCTCGTTAGCCTTCTAAACTGGTACTTTATTAGACAGCATGGAAAACCTGGGCAAACTAACATTGCAATGAAAAAATCAACAGACATTCCTGACCTTTCTCCCCTACCAGTCCTGACATGACCAGTTATACCAACATGGACTTTTTAAACACACCAACCAGTGTTTAAAGGAAAAAGATGTAAAGAAAACTTGAGAGAAATAGAGAACTGCTGAAGTGGAACAATTAGGTTTGCAGCTGCTGAGCATTTACAACCAAGTTTTATTTTATTTTTCTCAGTAATTGTGTTTCTCTTTTTTTTTAATTTCTTTGTCAGAAGTGCACATTGAATTTATAAAGCCGATGTTTGGCACCTGATTTTTTTTTAAGTGTGAGTTTATCTTCTCTTCCATAGTTAAACATCTTGTATGTGCCAGGCATTGTTCTCATCACCTGGCAATGAACTTCTTCTTCAAGGTCACCTCTTACCACATAGAGGTAACCCTAACCTCTAAAACTTAATCACTCTCTCCATCTCAAATGACTTTTTAGGGTGCTTATGATGCTACATCACTCAGGGTCATTTTCTGACCACTCTAATATAACAAGAAAAATGATTTGCAAATATGTAACTATTGTACTTTTTTTTTTTTTTAAGTCCTCCTTTCCCAAGGTTTTCTCGAGAAGAAGATGAGGGCAAATCTTGCCCCCAAAACAACTCTTTGGTCATCCTGGGGTTCACTTTAGGGTAGCAAGAAAGCTTTCTGGACTTCCTTAGCAAGATGGCAGTCATGAGAACCTGGCTTTGTCAAGAGAGAAAAATGGATTTCTTAGTGCATTAGTTCCTGTTTAAGATAACAGGTACTCAGCCTAATGACTAGATCATTGATATAAGGTAGGTAGATGGGCCTCAGCAAAAAGAGGAAGGGGGGCATTGTGAAAGGAATGAAGACAAAGGGGAGATAAACCTAGAGAGCAGTGCATAGCGGTTTAAATGAGGAGCTAATCCTACCCAATAGTTATTAGGCCCATGACCTTAGGCAAATTATTCTGAGACTCAGTTTCCTCATTATCAGCCCTATTATTATCTAATGATAATGGCTATCTTTAAAAGTCATTTTCTCATAAGATGGTTGCCAAGATTAAATGCTAAAGCAATTAAAAATAACACTTCAACTCTGCCTGTTACACAGGAAATGCTCTGTAGTGTTGGTCAAATACATTTATGTCTACATCTCTCCATTTTCTGGGCCTGCTTCCTGGAGAAGGGAGATGTGTTAAGGGAGATGCCTCCCACTTAAGACCCTGGGGACTTGCCTCAGAGGTGGCTGGTGGCTCCTACACCAGTCTGAGTCTGCAGGATGCTACTTGAGGGTGATCTTGGCAGGAGAGCGTGGCTGTCTCAGGGAGGAACTGGGTTAGCTTGCTCCCAGGGGGCGCTCCTGGGGCCAGACATGGACAGCACCTGGAGGGCCACAGACACTGAAAGGAGGAGGCCTGGAAATGAGCCAAGGTACTGGCTGGGCCACTGGCTCCAGGAGGGTCACTATCACAAGGGTAAAGCAGTTTCCACCCAAGATCCCAATCCAACCTCACAGGGTCCACAGAACCAGCAAGAGCCAAGGATGGGGGGCGGGAAGAAAGATGACCAGTTGGGTCTTGACCCTTCTAAGAGAGAGAAAAATAGGTCACAAGTTACATTAGCCCCAAATGCACAGAGAAGGTAAAGTAGAGTGCTTAGAACTAGGGCCTGTGAGGCATGCACGGGCCATCGGGACTGAAGGAGGAACAAAGGAATTAAGCGATCATGTACATACGGAATACTGAATGACCTCCAGCCCTTTTCCCCTGTTATGTTGTCAGAATCCCGGATGCAGAAGCATCCAGGCAGAAATTGAAAAACACCTTCTTGGGGACTATAACCAGACCAAGATTAAAGACCTAAATATATTGACCAGCCAATAAATATACTGAGCAACAAATATACTGAACATCCAATGGGTTGTTACCACATACAGAAAACAAGCCTATTCAGAATACTCTATAAGATCATATTGAAAACACTCCCCCACCACACACACACATATTCGTGACTTCCAGTCAGCTTCTCCACACTCTTAAATATGAGAAGACAAAAAGTATGATCAAACATCTTAAGAAAGCTTGTAACATGTAAATTATAGACAATTCCAAACAAGTAAAAAAAAAAAAAAAACACATAATCCATCTTAGAGGAAAAAGGAATTATCTTCAAAAGTAAGAACATTATTATTAACACTATCAGTGACAGGAAAGATGATCATTTATCCATGGTGCAGGATTCGTAAAGGAATAAAGAACAAAACATTCAGAGAAAAAGAAAAAGCTTTTGCAATTTAAAAACATCACAGTAGCATTTAAAATTCTAATAGGAGATTAGGAAGATAAAATTGAGGAAATCTCCCAGAAAGCAAAGCAAACCATCAAAGAGGCAGAAGAAGAAGAACAATAGAAAAATACAAGGAGTTCTAGAAAAACAGAGAAAATCAAGGGGAGGAATTTATCAGAGAAATAACTTGGGAAATTTCTTCAGAAGTGACAAACATTAGTTGCCAGACTGAATGCCTAGCACAATGGATGGAAACAGACCTATATATTGTGAGTTTTGTAAATGCTGAGGGTAAAAAAGATTTTATAAGTTATGGAGAGAGAGAGGAAAAAAAACACTCAGATCATATATAAAGTATCAAGAATCAGAATGACTCTAACTGTAGCATGAGAATCGAGAAGATAATGGAGCTTCAAGTTATAAAGAAAATTCTAAACCCAACAAATAGTCAATAGTCAAATAATACATTCAAACATGCACAGTCTTGAAAAATTTATCTCCCATGTACCTTTTCTTAAAATGCCACTGAGGATGTGTTCCACTGGGACTACTTGGTGGGCCAATAGTTTCATTCAGTTTTTTCCATAAGATGGCTCTAGCAGCACTTAGTTGTCTTTAACTTCATTCAAAACAATTTTGTTAGATTGTGACATCTGTTATATCAGCGTGCATTTTAAAAGATAACTAAATTGGTGAATTTTTGTGTAGCCATTTTGATTTTGAAGATGGAAGAAAAAAAGCAATGTTTTCTGTAAATTATGCTTTATTATTTCAAGAAAGGTAAAAACACAACTGAAACGCACAAAAGGATTTGTGCAGTATATGGAGAAGGTGCTGTGACTGATCGAACGTGACAAAAGTGGTTTTCGAAGTTTCAGGCTGGAGATTTTTCGCTGGACATTGCTGGGTAGACCAGTTGAAGTTGATAGCAATCAAATCAAGACATTAATGGAGAACAATGTTTTACCACGCGAGAGACAGCCGACATACTCAAAATATCCAAAGTATTGAAAATCATTTGCACCAGCTTAGTTATGTGAATCGCTTTGATGTTTGGGTTCCACATAAGTTAAGCGAGAAAAACCTTCTTGACCGTGTTTCCACGTGCGATTCTCTACTGAAACGTAATGAAAACGTTCCGCTTTTAAAACAAATTGTGACAGGCAATGAAAAGTGGATACTGTACAACAATGTGGAACAGAAGAGATCAAGGGGCAAGTGAAATGAACACCACCAACCACACCAAAGGCTGGTCTTCATCCAAAGAAGGGGATGTGTGTATGGTGGGATTGGAAGGGAGTCCTCTATTATGAGCTCCTTCCGGAAAACCAAACGATTAATTCCAACAACTACTGCTCCCAAGTAGAACAACTGAAAGCGGCACCAACGAAAAGCATCCAGAATTAGCCAACAGAAAACGCATAATTTTCCATCAGGATAATGCAAGACCGCCTGTTTCTTTGATGACCAGGCACAAACTGTTACAGCCTGGCTGGGAAGTTCTGATTCATCTGCTATACTCATCAGACATTGCCCCTTTGGATTTCCATTTATTTCGGTCTTTACCAAATTCTCTTAATGGAAAAAATTTCAATTCCCTGGAAGACTGTAAAAGGCACCTGGAACAATTCTTTGCTCAAAAAGATAAAAAGTTTTGGGAAGATGGAATTATGAGATTGCCTGGAAAATGGCAGAAGGCAGTGGAACAAAAAGGTGAATACATTGTTCAATAAAGTTCTTGGTGAAAATGAAAAATATGTATTCTTACTTAAAAAACCGAAGGCACTTTTTGGCCAACCCAATAGAACAGAAACCAAGACAGAGGAAGACATGGGCAGAAAGAGGAGAGAGGCCGTAAAAAGGATACGTCAGTGGAATTCCCGGGAAAATGGAGAAGGGAGGGCCCGAAACTGACAGATGCACATCAATGATATATAGGGTGATGGGTCCAGATTAGAACCCTGTGACTCAAGAAACAGATGGTATGAGGGTTATCACCAAGATACCCATTGCCATTGTATGTACCATCTTTATAATCTCAAAACAAAATGCCTTGATGAATTTCACTCAGATGCATATCTGCACTTAACTTGACCTACTGTTGAAGTTCCTCCTCTCTTTTTTATGTCCTGCTGCCTGGATCTGTTGATAATGCTCATTTCTCTCTCTCTCAAAGCAAGCAGTCATCATTGAACTGTATATAAGAACAAAAGGTAGACCATGGGAACTTCGAAGCAGGAGACTCCATATCACTTCTGGACTTCAGTGCCTGGCCTGTATTCTAGACCTGTCAGATGACCCAGTTTTACTAAGACTTATGTTTCTTAAGACCATTTCAGGTCTCCATCCACTGACTTCCCCGTTGACTGAGAGTTAAGAGTTTTATTAAACTCTCAAAGAAGCTGAAGTCAGACTATGATACAGAAGCTCCATTCAGCTTCTCTTCTTCTGGACCCTTCTTCTAACAGTGGTGCTGTTGTTATTCCCTTTTGCAACTAGGTTTGTCTTTGCCACATATTTTTCAAAATTAAATATTATATTATATTATTTAAGTTTATGTACATGGGAAGAAACAACCAAGGAAAGAAGAAGATCGAAAAATTTTGGACAAGGGCACATGGGCGCTCCTGAGATACTACAAGGATCAATTTCTTATCTAAAGTAGGAAAGGTGTTGAATGTATTACCACTTTACTACTATTAATTTGCAAACTACATGTATACAGTATGATACATATCAAAAACAAATAAGAACAACAAAGAAGAAATAAAGATAGTCGAAACCTACACAGACTTACGAGTTTTGTCCAGAACATTAAAACACTTCTCCTAAATGTTTTGAAAATTATTTGATATATCACTGACTTCATTGGATTAAACATTTTTATCTTTTTAAGCGCAAATACCCATGGAAATGAAACATTAGCAGTTCAGTTAACATAAGAGCAGCAAAATTATAGGCAAATTTTATTATTATCATTGTCTAATATTAACTGACACCCTGATATGTTCCATATATTGTGCTAAGCTTTTGATTTATGTCTAATCAATTCTCAAAGTAAACTTCAAAGGTAGGAATGATTACTTTCTCTCTCAGAAAAAAAAATTGTAACCCAGAGCGCTTATGTTACCTGGTCAAACCATAAGGCTAAGTCAGTAGCATAACATGGGTGTCTAATCAGATCTGGTTGATTCTGAAGCATAAGTGTTTCTATAGAAGTGGAAGAAGCAGAGAGCTATAGTTTTCAGCAGAATATGGGCCAGAAGCCATAATGATGAGCTCAGAGAGAACCAGAGTCCTGTGCTTGGAAAACCTAGTGGAAAAAAGACTTGCGAAGTAGGGAAGGTACAAAGTCAATTTTTAAAGGTACATATCTTTGTCTACAGTCATCCCTAGCTATGAAAACTGCAAGGTGTTTTAATGGTACTTTTCTAAATCCTAATCAATTCTGGACTACTATGCTTTTTAACCCAGAGCCTCCCTGGCACAGCTCTGTTTTGATCATGTAGATTCACAAACTTCTCTTATTTTATACCCACAGATAGGCTTTCAACAGTTCCACCCACCTATCCTCATCAAAGCTCCAATAAAATGGAAAATAATCATTTAAATAAAGTAAACGTGTTATGAAAAACCTACAGTCTCACCTGGTTGCACCACTTATATCTATTCAGGGATATGTGTCCTATTATATGTCCTATTAGATCAAACTTCAGACACTATTTTTCCTTTCACTGGCAATTGGATGATACAGTTTTGATTTCAAATTTGACTCTGTTTGCTTTATGGTACCATTTGCTTTTCATCTGTGCTGTTTTCCACTGGTTGTACTTTGTATTTCTAACTGCAGTTGGTTCAAATCTCTACGGGGATTTCAGTGGAGTCATTTAGCGCTTACACCTGTACACCTTCCTCGGTGAGTTCAGTGCTGCTAGATCTCCTGAAAGCCTTTCTAAGCCTTGTTTTAAGTTCACTAACATTTCTGCCAATTGACCAGTCCCTGTGTCAGTGACAGATGTGTGGGGAAACATTATCTCCAGGCCTAGCTCTGCATGATAAAGTACCTCTTTGGGGGGATGGTGTGATACAATGTCTAAAAAAAGTCTGGTAACAAAAGTCAATATGTGCTTTCATGTTGAACTATCCTTAGATTTCCCCAAACAGTTTCCTATAATATCACAAAATTCCCTCTGTCCAGGGTGAAACAGACTACAGAGGGGGTCACGCAGTCACTTTCTACAAAAGGCTTTGTTTTTGACAAAGTGGAATTTTTTTCAGCTTAATCTCTTCTTGTAGATACCCAGGAAGTTTGAGTCATAGTAGCACATATCACAGATGAATGCATGTGAGTCCACAATAATTACTTGCAAAATATAGCATCCTCTGAGAGAAATTACTGAAACAAGTTATTTAACCACTCTGAGATTCATTATTAATAAAACGGTGATGGTAACAGACCTAAATTCAGACTGCTGTTGTGCAATTGAGAAAATGTATGTAGTTACCAGACTGTCTGGATTTTTTTGGGGGGGGGTTGTTTATTTTCTACAAATTTAGCAATGACTTAATTTCTACCATTAGATTCACATATACAAATATTTATTTGTATTCATTAAAATTACAAAATATTGTGCATTTTTATGTTTTCAAAGGGTAATGGCAATAGGGACTAACCTAGGAAAGTATTTGTAAGTGGTAGGTTTTGATCATACTGCAAAGACTCGAAAGATTTAGCATAACAATGAAATGATTCTGTTGAAGCCTTCAGAAAAAATGATTTTTTGAAAGTAAGTGCACATTACTTCTGACATTCCACCCACTTTGTACAACGGGCTCATCTTCTATAGCATTGTGATTAAGGACTGCAATACACAGAGCCCAGCTGCCTAGGTTCAAATCCTGGTTTTGTCCTACACTGGCTGGAACTCTAGACAAGTTTCTTAGTATTTGCCTGAGGTATGCTCATTGCTACTAGGGTGGGGAGAGCTAAAAATATATATGTATTTATACACACATCTATCTGTATTTATTTCTATACCTATCTCTCCATATTGACAACAGGAGTTTACAGCCATGCCATGAATTCCACTCCAATACTGTAGGGTTCATCCTAGTTTCAACCCTTTCATATTTGTACCGGCGCCCCCCTTCTCCAATGGTGAGAAGCCTGCCTCCCAACATCTACAGGAATTTACTTATTTGTTCAATGTTCCTCTATGTAGACAGTCTCCAGACTCTACCAGGTAGCTGTGTCACACAGAGTCTTCCCTCTGTGGACTGCACCCCTGCCAGACTATTACGCCTTTCTGCACCAATGCCCTCCTTTTTTTCTCTCTTTTTTTTTTTTTGGCCATGCTGCTCAGCTTGTGGGATCTTAGTTCCCCATCCAGGGATCGAACCCAAGCCCCTGCAATGGAAGGGCAGGGTCCTAACCACTGGACCGCCAGGGAATTCCCAACAATGCCCTCCTTGAACCGACACAGTGGTTCTTACTTCTTTTTTAAATTAGGAATACAGAAATTTCTTTTCTGTTTTCTTAACTTTTTACATCATGAACTCCTTTGAGAAGCTGATGCCAGTTACCTAACCTTTCCCCAGAAAGTGCATGTAAACAAATCTGCACAAAAATTTTATACAACTTCAAGAGGTTTGTGCTAGCAGCTTTATGACACTGACCAATTTATTTAATTTCTCTGAGACTCAGTCTTTTCTGTTTAATATGTACATCAGTAGTGATAATAGCTCCCTCAAAGGAACTGGTTTAAATAAGAAATTGTATCTTCGATGCTTAGAGTACTATGAGCAAAGTATATATGGAGGTTATTAGAATGATCTTCCCTAGTCAGTTCTCAATCCACATTATGATCTCAAATCCGTTGCTATGTACTTCTGTGTTCTAGTAATTCATCACTTCTTTCCTGGATTCATTCACTACTTTTCCTGAGTCTCAGTTCCCTCTTCTCTACAATGGTGATAATCATACCTATCATTCAGGGAAGCTGTAAAAATTAGAGATCATATATGATAAGTAACTGAACTATAAAGTATGTTTGAAAGTGGTAATAGTCATTGACGTTTCTGTATGGTACTGGCACATCTTAGCCCTGGAGATATGTTTATTCCTCTTCTTATGCTTTGAATGCTTTTCCCTAGTTAGCTGGTAATTTTGTCTCACCCATCCTTGACCATCCAGACCAATTGTACCTTATCGGCAATGTTTCTTTGGTCATTCCATATGAATTGTATTCTTTATGGTTCCCTCATGCTTGTTTCTTCTACACTCAACCCTCCGACAGACGTATCTTGACTTAATAATTTAATGTAACTGCATTTATAGGGGTTAGATATAAGAATCATCTATTTCAACTGCCAAATAGGTTTTACAACAGATCAGCCAAAGGCATTGTCCACTTTTATAGCCATCACAACTTACATAAGGATTCATGGGACAAATCTCATGGTAAATTTAGTTTTTGAAAAGTTTATGTTTAGTAATGAAGTTACACGCACGTTGTCTTTACAGTGGAGGTGCGGTAGGATGGAACAATTGTGGGCTTTGTCAAGCAGATTCAAATCCTGGCTTTGTCACTTCCTAGCCCTGTGGATTTGGACGATTGACTTAATCTCCTTGAGGCTTATCTTGCTATTTTGTAAACTGGGGATGATATCCTTTCCTGAAAGGATTTTATTGAAAATTTAATCAGAAGGTACACTCAAAGAACTTGACAAATACAAGATAACAAGGTATGCTACAGAATTCCCTGGTGGTCCAGGGGTTGGGACTCTGTCCTCTCACTGCCAAGGGCCTGGGTTCGATACCTGGTCGGAGAACTGGGATCCCGGAAGCTGCGAGGCATGGCCAAATTTATTAATTAATCAAAAAAAAAAGACGTGCTTGGTCCCCACCTGTGCCCTTAATTCTTCTGACTATATCATTTCTTTCTTCTCCTTAACTATTTTAATACATAGAGCTAAACCAGATGTCTCTTTTCAGATAACATATAACATCTCATCTACATGGTTTTATTCATTTTTTATCCAAAATGACATTTTGGAGGATCTAACTTTTAGAAATAGATGTAGAATAATTTCTAAATAAGTAAAACTAAAATATTCATGTTTATTCAAATGGATTACTTTTAAGAAAGGTAATAGTCAAATAATACATTTTATGTAACTCTTTTCTACCCATATACATGAATCTAAGAACAAACTGAGAGCATTTTTTGAAAGATAACAATGGGCTTTATTAGATTCTTTTACGATTATTTTTATTACTATTACCATTATTATTATTACTGTAAGACGACTTGAGATCCACCCTCTTAACAAATTTTTAAGTTCAAAATACAGTGTTGTCGACAATTGGCGCACTGCTGTACAGCAGACTTCTAGAACTTATTCACCTTGTATAAGTGAAACTTCATACCCTTTGAAGAGCAACTCCTCGTTTCCTCCACCGCCCCTGGTAACCAGTGTTCTGCTCTGTTTCTATGGTTTGACCATTTAGATACTTTATATAAATGCAATCATGCAGTATTTGTCCTTTTGTGACTGGCTAATTTCACTTAGCATGATGGAAGGCATGTTTGTTTATTAAAGCTTCATTATCAAAACCATCCCTAGGAAACCTGGAGTCAAACTGTCTAGGTTAGAATCATGGTTTTAGCAGTTAACAGAGGTGTAAATTTGGGGCAAATTACTTATCCACTCTGTGCCTCAGTTTCCTCATCTGTAAAATGGAAAATAATAGCATCTATTTACTTTGTTATTTGTCAGAATTAAAGTTAATTTTTGCAAAGTGTTTCACAAACAGTGCATGGTACAGACTTAAATAAACACTATATAAAATTGGCAACATTTTAGAAAAGAAAACGAAAAGCAAGTCTTCCTCACTATTAATCTATTGAAATGATCTGCTACAATATTCTAAAATCATTTAAATATCAAAATCATGTCTATACAAACAACAGTAGAAACATTCTAAGGATATTCTGATCCTATATTGAGCCAAACTACCAATCTTGTACTGATAATGGCAGTGACCAGAATGACCAGTTTGCCCTAACTCTATGTAGGTCTTTATTATATAGTTATTGGTATTAAGAGACGTTAGCACAGTTCTCAGAACCACATTATTACACGTATATGTTCACAGATTAAAACCTGAACCTCAAATCTAAAATCAGTTACGTCAAATCTATGAAACCAGATTAAGGAAGTAAAATCATCTAAATTTGCTGAGAGGCCAATGGGCAACCATTTTGACCAAATCCTCTTATCTTTCCAACTGGTTGTCTTGGGATTTTGTAGTTGCTTTAGTATAAACGCTTAAGAAGTGAATATCATACTCATCTACCTCACCATTTAGACTGACGACTGCAGTTTGACAATCTAAGATAAAAGATCTATCCCGAGCGCTGACAGTTATTACTACAGGATGTGAGCATTTTCAAAGATGAACACAATGTACAATTTTAGGGCCATAAACTAGTTTCTATAACTACTATTCTTATTTGAGTGTTTATGTTTCAAAAGTATTTATCAAAAAATATAATTTTTTAAAATATCAAGGCCATTTATGTTCCTTTGGATTATTTCCGAAGCTTTAGATGCAGTGTTTATCAAAATTGTTTGTCTTGGAGAGGGGAGGACGACATTTCAAGACTACTAGCTACTTATTTAGGAACAGTCTGTCAGATAATCAAGCCTATAAATAAGACCTAGAAGCAGCTGGAACAGAACTGAATTCCTCTGGATAAGTGACATATATGTCACCCAGGGAGAAGCAAAGATTCTGTCTAAAATAATGCTGACTGATGAGACAGTGCATGTCTTCTCATACAAACCACACATTTTCACAGAAAAAAAAAATCCAGTTTCCAGCGATATTTTAAATTTCATGATTATGTACTTTAAAATCAAATGGATCAGTTTCTTGAAATTTTAGCAAAAGGAGGCAAGATGTCCAACTTTTTCATAATCGATCCCAGGTTTGTGTTTTGGAAACTGCTCATTCCAGCAAGTGTAACAGCATATAAAAGAAACAGTTCAAGTAGAAAGGGCTCAATTAAGAATATTTATAAAATGTCTGCCTTTGAGCTAATTACATAGCATTATGCAGGTTTAGCAGTGGGAAAACATCCCACTGGGTTTCCATGGGATGTCTCCTCACATAAAGGAAAAAAATGAGTATATTAAGAGAGTACTTTGGAAAGCAGTAAAGAATACAGCAGTTAATCAAAATTATTAAAGTGGCCTGATTTGACATTTGTCTTTATAAAATCAACCATAAAATTAAATATCATTATGACATCAATTTTTGGTACTGGTATATTGGTGAAAAGACTCAATCACTCTCTCATACTTACAGAAAAACAAAATGTTACATCAGAAAATAATACATAGTTGAGGGAACTTATCCCATTTGGGGAAATCTGTTGCTGTTCTTAAAAAGTGTTTCTCAAAAAAAAAAAAAAAACCACAAAAAACAACAACAACAAAAAAAAAAACGGCTTCCCTGGTGGCGCAGGGGTTGAGAATCCGCCTGCCGATGCAGGGGACACGGGTTCGTGCCCCGGTCCGGGAAGATCCCACATGCCGCGGAAGAGCTGGGCCCGTGAGCCATGGTCACTGAGCCTGTGCGTCTGGAGCCTGTGCTCCGCAATGGGAGAGGCCACAACAGTGAGAGGCCCGCGTATCGCCAAATAAAAAAAAAAAAAAAAAAAAAAAAAAAGAATAAAATAATGCCATTTTCAGCAATATGGATGGACATAGAGATTATCATACTAAATGAAGTGGTCAGAAAGAGAAAGAAATACCACATGTTATCATTTATATGTGGAATCTAAAATACAACACAAATGAACTTATCTACAAAACAAAAACAGACTCACAGAGAGAGAAAACAGACTTTGATTGCCAAGGGGGGGGTGGGGAAGGGATGGAGTGGGAGTTTGCGATTAGCAGATGCAAACTATTATATACAGAATGGATAAACAACAAGGCCCTACCGTATAGCGCAAGGAACTATATTCAATATCCTGTGATAAACCATAATGGAAAAGAATATGAAAGAGAAGTTATATGTATGTATACCTGAATCACTTTGCTGTACAGCAGAAATTAACACATTGTAAATCAACTATACTTCAGTAAAATAAAATTTTTAATTTAATTTTTAATTTTTAAATTTCTCTTTATCTTTGGAATTATAAATAACTAAATTCAGTATAAACTTCTATTAACCTGAGATGCTAATTCATAAGACACATAGATCATGGGATCTAAAAGAGGAAGCAGAATAGTTAGAGCTGCAACATGGAGTTAAGACAAAAAATACTAAAAAGAGAAATGTGTGGACATAAGTCAAAAATTATGATTTATGACCAAGAAATTCTGCTTTCAGCAATTTTTTTTGCCAGTTCTGAAGACATGGAATATGGAGCATAACATGCAGTTTGAACACCAATCATTCATTTATTCAGCAAATAATTATTGAGTACCTAAACTATTCACCGTCATTAATTTCTACCCAGTAAGCAATAAGCTATGTGTACAAATAAGAAATTAGAGCAGCTCATGTGGGCCAAGCATTATAACAGTCACTGTATGTTATCTCCAATCATTGAAAAATGCTGCCAGGTAAGGGTTAGGACTCCACTTTCTATGTGAGAAAACTGAGGGTCGGAGAGGCTCCCTAACTTGTTCAACACCTGGAATTCAAATCAAGATCAGTGTTGTTGCTAAGCTCTTTCAAGTACAATGATGGCAAATAGCTATGCCTCAAGGGGAAATATCTACCTAAATTAAGGTTAACAAACCTGCTTTCAGAATTGAGAGTTAGGAGAAATCATTCCTGTATTTATCTATCCCTCTCCTCTGTTTTAATCATCTTTTAAAAATAGAGCAGTTCAGGATAGATCACTGAACATAGGTCAAGATTTAACTACTAGCAACTGGTTCAATGGGCCATTTTTTTTAAAAATTAACCATACAAATTAAACCAACTTAGCTTAGAATTCTTATGAGTTTAGAGAACTAGCTATAAGATTTGTAGTTGCATTTTTACATAAACTATTGTCACTTTGGTAATATGGTCCTCACAAATTCAATATTTAAAACTGACTCATTTGTCTCCTTAGGTAGGTTTATTCCTAGGTATTTTATTCTTTTTGTTGCAATGGTAAATGGAATTGTTTCCTTAATTTCTCTTTCTGATCTCTCATTGTTAGTGTATAGGAATGCAAGAGATTTCGGTGCATTAATTTTGTATCCTGAAACTTTACCAAATTCATTGATTAGCCCTAGTAGTTTTATGGTGGCATCTTTAGGATTTTCTATGTATACTATCATGTCGTCTGCAAACAGTGACAGTTTTACTTCTTCTTTTCTAATTTGTATTCATTTCTTTTTCTTCTCTGATTGCCGAGGCTAGGACTTCCAAAACTATGTTGAATAAAGTGGCGAGAGTAGACATCCTTGTTTTGTTCCTGATCTTAAAGGAAATGCTTTGTTCTTCGCCACTGAGAATGATGTTTACTATGGGTATGTCGTATGTGGTCTTTATTATGTTGATGTAGGTTCTCTCTAGGCCCTCTTTCCGGAGAGTTTTTATCATAAATGGGTGTTGAATTTTGTCAAAAGCTTTTTCTGCATCTATTGAGATCATCATATAGTTTTTATTCTTTAATTTGTTAATATGGTGTATCACATTGATTTGTGTATACTGAAGAATCCTTGCATACCTGGGATAAATTCCACTTGATCATGGTGTATGATCATTTTAATGTGTTGGTGGATTCTCTTTGCTAGTATTTTGTTGAGGATTTTTATGTCTATGTTCATCAGTGATGTGGGTCTGTAATTTTCTTTTTTTGTGATATCTTTGTCTGGTGTTGATATCAGGGTGATGGTGGCCTCGTAGAATGAGTTTGGGAGTGTTCCTCCCTCTGCTATATTTTGGAAGAGTTTGAGAAGGACAGGTGTTAGCTCTTCTCTAAATGTTTGATAAAATTTGCCTGTGAAGCCATCTGGTCCTCCGGACGCGCAGGCTCAGTGGCCATGGCTCATGGGCCCAGCCACTCTGCGGCATGTGGGATCTTCCCGGACCGGGGCACGAACCCGTGTCCCCTGCATCGGCAGGCGGATTCTCAACCACTGCGCCACCAGGGAAGCCCTGGAAGATTTTTAATTGCATTTCGATTCCATTACTTGTGATTGGTCTATTTATATTTTCTATTTCTTCCTGGTTCAGTCTTGGAATGTTGTACCTTTCTAAGAATCTGTCCATTTCTTCATGCTTGCCCATTTTATTGGCATATAGTTGCTTATAGTAGTCTCTTATGATCCTGTGTATCTCTGCGGTGTCAGTTGTAATTTCTTTTTCATTTCTAATTTTATTGATTTGAATCCTCTCCCTTTTTCTCATGATGAGTCTGGCTGAAGTTTTATCAATTTTGTTTATCTTCTCAAAGAACCAGCTTTTCGTTTCATTGATTTTTGCTACTGTTTTCTTCATTTCTACTTCATTTATTTCTGCTCTGGTTTTTAGGATATCAAAAAAACAAACAACCCAATCAAAAAATGGGTGTAAGACCTAAATAGACATTTCGCCAAAGAAGACATACAGATGGCCAAGAGGCACACGAGAAGATGCTCAAGATCACTAATTACTAGAGACACGCAGATCAAAACTGAAATGAGGTATAACCTCACATCGGTCAGAATGGCCACTATCAAAAACTCTACCAATAATAAATGCTGGAGAGGGTGTGGAGAAAAGGGAACACTCCTGCACTGTTGGTGGGAATGTAAATTGATTCAGCCACTATGGAGAACAGTATGGAGGTTCCTTAAAAAACTAAAAATAGAACTACCATATGACCCAGCAATCCCACTAGTGGGCATATACCCAGAGAAAATCATAATTAAAATTAAGATTCAAAAAAACACATACACCCCGATGTTCATAGCAGCACTATTTACAATAGTTCACTGCAGCACTATTTACAATAGCCAGGACATGGAAACAACCTAAATGTCCAACAATAGATGAATGAATAAAGAAGATGTAATACATATATACAAGGGAATTTTACTCAGCCATAAAAAGGAATGAAATTGGGTCATTTGTAGAGACGTGGATGGACCTAGAGTCTGTCATACAGAGTCAAGTAAGTCAGAAAGAGAAAGACAAATATATTAACGCATACATGTGCAATCTAGAAAAATAGTACAGATGAACCTATTTGCAGGGCCGGAATAGACACGCAGACGTAGGGAATGGACATGTGGACACGGTGGGGGGATGAATTAGGAGATTGGGATTGATGTATGTGCACTGTCTTGTGTAAAACAGATAGCTAGTGGAAACCTGCCGTATAGAGCAGGGAGCTCAGCTCAGTGCTCTGTGGTGACCTAAATGGATGGGATGGGACAGGACGTGACAGGATGAGGGGGTGGGAGGGAGGTCCAAGAGGGAGGGGATATATGTATGCATATAGGTGATTCACTTCGTTGTACAGCAGAAAGTTAACACAACATTGTAAAGCAACTATACCCCAATTTTAAAAAAATAAAATAAAATGTACTCATTAGCTATGGTTGATAGGCTCTATATGCACTTGTCAATAAAGATTCTGGTTTATGAAAGTTAGAATTACAGTCTGAGGTAGCAGTGGCAGTTGGCACCAGGCAAGTAAACCCTCAGACTTAAAGAGTCAGAGGACAAGAGTTCATGCCAATTACAGTCACTGGAAAGTAAGAGAAATCTCAGGAAAGAGAAGGCAAGAGGGGGAGTCCAAAATCCTGTGAATAAAACTTGCTAAAATATTTGGCTGACCATGAAACTATGCATGTTCTAAATTCAAAGCAGCCAGTTAAGGATAACAGACCTGAACTTTTATTCTGAGCTGCCACCCAAGGAACTGAGTTTGCAGTTTAATCCAACTACATTAACTGCTCACGAAAACAAAAACTAACAGGATTCTGGGCCCCTACAACACCACAGTAACCATGTTCATGATATAATCCAGGAAAATGTTACTTATTCTCCAAAGAAAACACAATAAATGGAGCCCAACACTAAGGTGATCCAGATGTTAGAATTAGCAGACAAGAATTTAAAGCAGCTTTTTATTACTAAACTCAATGATATAAATAAAGTTATGGTCCTAATGAATAAAGGGATGGGAAATCTCAGCAGAGAAGTAGAAAATATAAAAAGGAACCAGATGGAAATTGCAGAACTGAAAATTGCAATCTCTGAGATAAAAACTTCACTGGCGTGTTTAACATCAGAAAGAAGATGAAAGGGGAAATAATCCATAAATTTCAACATATATAAATAGATACAGACTAGTATAGATACTGTGTATTTTTTTAAATCAATACATGCAGTATAAAAATTTCACTAGCCTTGGATCTTATCTGAGAAAATTATATTAGGTTGATTAGTCTCTCCCGTAAGATGATCCCTGTTGTTATATGTTAGGCCAAAGGGTGTAAAACTGTGTTAAACAAATTTATTCTTCTTCTATACTGTGGTAAGGGTGCTTAGTTCCATATGCTGATATTTTAAACTTAGCACCTATCAAGTGTATTCCAAAAACATATCTTTACCTCCAAACTAGATAACGATAGTGACGTTAAATGTCATTTTGGTGGGTTATTGTAGCCTAAGTGACTCAGTTTATGTTTCTCATCAAATTGCACAAAGACTTATTTATATAGCAAAAATGACAACTTTTTCCATTTTTAATGAAAAATATACTCGACTCAGGAAAGTGGTTATTTTTCCTTTGCTGTTTTGTTTCCTAGTGTGAAGCTACCTGAAGAATATAAATAAAAATCAGAAGCTTTATGAGCATTAGAATCAGAGAAAAAGTGTGGTCTGAAGGGAGATTCTCATGAAGCAAACAGTCTAATAAATTTCCTTTCTTCAAAAGAGTATAACAATATAACTTCTTGGGAAAAAAGAGTCACTTACTGTCCTTTGCTACTTTAGCATGATAATCTTCCCAATTTATTTAATATTTTCATTGGGCTAGTGACCTAAAAGTTATCTGAAGCCTTCCTTATTTCGTTAAACTGTCAAGGAATCTGCACATGGGAATCTGAAAGATGATAAAACTGCATACAAAAGTACTAGGACCCATAGTCTAAAATCAGCACATACTCCCCCCATCATAGAGCATGGGATTGCTAATGGAGAAGTTCCTACTCCCCGACCCCTACTCCTCTGGATTCATCCATGTTCAGTGATTTCTGATTTCCAAACTGCACTTGATTTCAAAGAAAAAAAATTTTGTTTTCAAGCCTTCCTCAGTATAAAAGGCCTAGGTTAATTTTAGGGCAGTGAGACGCCTTGTAGTATGTATGTGTGTACCTCTCCAGCTGAGGTGTTTTCCCCTTATTTCACCTTTCTCTGAATCACATTCTAATTACAAAGAACATTGGATCCTATTATCCTTCTAACGTTCCACCTGATATTCACATTAAAGACCCAGGCGTATAATGACTACTCCTCAAGCCCTCTGGATTTAAAAATACCTTCATTTCTAAAGCTTTAACAGAACATCTTCTTGAGATTAGAACCAAGAAAGCAGCAAAAACCTAAAAGCCCTTCTATCTTGTTTACTTTGGGTAGAGCTTTGTTCTGCATGACAAATTATCTACTTCCCTTTATTTTTGACCAAATGAAAACAAAGAATAGATGTTACTCATTTGAGCAACAGTAATTTTATATCACATTTTAACTCTCAGTAACCCTAATGAATTCTTATTATTGAACTGACAGATGATCAAATTTTGAGTCAGAGAAGCAGTTCAAAACTAGTTCTACTTTCAACTGCTGCCCTAAATCTCCATTATGATCATTTAGACATTTTTTATCCTCCTCCTCGGAAGAAGTGAGTTTTTTTGGACAAAAAAAATAATAGCACATTTTATCCTAATAAAAGTTTGCATTTTGGAAGCACGGGTACAATAAGGATGGGGACTAAATTAATTATGCACTACCCATGCAGCATTTCTTCTATATTCTCCTGATGCAATAAACCGAGCATTCACAAAGGCTAGATTTCTCATGGTGCTGACAAAGTGAGCCTGAGCCGTAGAAACTAGAAAAGCTCTAGCAGCAGTGGTGCTTTATACACCGTGAGTACTTTAAGACTAAAAATGTAGTTTGATCTCAGTGTGATCCCAGTCCTATTCAAGGGAAGCTTCAAGACTTCTGTAATTGAAAGTTGCCCAATTGTGCATGGACTAACCTAAATTTCAAGTAGTACAATTCATCTTAGTCAGTATTTCACTTAGATAACAAAGTTTCAGTAAAGCAGCAAGTGCCTTGACTTTATGTATTATCAACGTTGATGCCCTGAATGTGTTTCTGCTTTTGCAAATGATGGTACATGTAAATAGCATTCTGGCCGATTCTGATTACAAAATCAGACGGGCAGAAAAATTCATTTATGGTTTAAAAGAACAGCAAATGTTACAATTCTCGATCTTCAGCAAAACAATAATCATTTTACCTACAGCTAACTTATCCACGGTTGTGGCATACTTTTTTTTCAAGTTAATTTCTTTATGCTTCTTTTGATTTTTTTTTTTTTTAACCAGAGCAATGTTTTTTCGGCTATCTTCATGTATTTTCTATTTTCTGACTATTGAGATCTTGTCTGTCAAAGTAATTATACTGGAATAGCAAGTTCACTTTAAAAATGAGAAATACAACTTCCATAATTGCATATGCTATATAAATGATATGAAAACCGCCAGCCGTGATCCATGCATGTGTGTATTACAAAAATTTCTTTTGACTTTTGACAGATATCCCAGAGGAAAACAAATAATAAAATAGGGTCTGCTTCATTGTTTCTCACAGTGGGATTCAGCTTTGCATCTACTTCTCTTTGATCTGCTTGACAAAACATAAATCTGGACTCTAGACTCATTTAGAGACAACCTGCAAAGAAGAGGTTAATAAATGTTTGTACTCATGGCATCAGTTAATGTCTCTCCTTCAATTATTTGAGATTATCCTGAAACTATAATTTGTCTGACAAATTTATATTTATTGTATATGCATGTCCAGATTTTGCAATTTCAGGTTCTTTTTGAGTCCACTGGCTTAGGTCAACTCAAACCTACAGACTACTGCCCAACATTGCCACATGCATGTTTTTGAGCAAAAATTCCTTATTAGCTATTCAAATGTAGTACACAGCCTAGAATCTTGGCATGATTCTCCTCCTGACCATCTGTCATCATTATTTTGGCCATTTGCATTGTGATATGCCAAGATGAACTAGAAACGGAAGACAACAAAGGTCTGAACAAGGGATCTAGCCTTCAGGACATACAACCAAACTTACTTTTCCCCATAAAATGTTTCTTAAAAATCGCAAGTCATTGAGAACTGTTACTTAGTTTTTTCTTTTTTCTTTTTTTTTAAGGATTTTCCTAATGGTTGTCTTCCAAGAGTAAAAATTGTAAGCAATAAAAATTTGCTTGGATTTTTCACTTTGGTGACGTTCATATCACATAACCAGCTTTACAACTTCTGTTTTCAAGTCCTAGATTGTAGTACACAAGAATTTTTTAAATAATCTGTTATTCATTAGAAATTGTGACCAGGGACGGCTAAGGATAATATCTAGGGATAGCCAGTTTAATAGGAGAACGAGTAGAGTCTGAAAGAACTATGTTAGCACAGGGAGTTCACATATAGAAGGTGAAAGGTCATATGAAGGTGAAAAGCTGGTGGAGAAAGTCAAGAAACTAAAATCCAAGGACGGAACCAGATTAGGGACCAAAAGGTGAATTCAGGGCCTCATTTCAGAGCTGGGGGGTAACAAGCTTAGAGTAACCTAGACGAATTTTTACAAAGTATATTCCCATTTTGGTACCTTAAATGCACAATGTTAAATAATCTGACATTAGCACTCCCAGGTAGGTAGATATCAATTGAATATGTCCAAACCTTATAAAATTCCAGAAACAATGCTGCTTCAGACACTGATAACACTGACTTAATAACTGAATAATCTGGGGAGAAATTCTCCTTTCAGCATTTGTCCCATTAGCTTGATGCAATCTACAGAATAAACTGAGTGTTGAGTACACAGAGTAGAAAGATGAAACATCCACTAGTTTTTCCCAGTTTTAGTACCATTAAGGACAATTCATATAGCATTAAACTGTGAGAGAGGGGGTGGAAACAAATTAACAAGGATTCAGGAGGCAACATGTTCTACCTTCATGAGTCAAAAATGATCATTCCACAAAGAAAAATTATGTCCTTGTTAAAATTCTCCATCATGTCCCATCCTTAAATATGTGCTGAAACACTAAATTTTCCCCCTTCGATTTACACAAGACTTTATCAGGATTGGTTATTCTCAGTAAGAAAGATAAACTGAAGACAGAAATAAAGGCTTTTTCTCTCCTGACCTCTTACCCTTAAATTTAACCACAGATTCTGATGTCTTCTGTATACTATGCTAAAGCAGATGTTATGGACTGAAAGTGTCCTCCCAAAATTGGTATGTTGAAACCCTAATCCCCAACGGGATGATATGAGGAGGTGAGGCCTTTGGGAGGTGATTAGGTCATGAGGGTGGAGCCCTCATGTATGAATTAGTGCTGAAACCAAGCAGGACCCTGTGGAGCTCCTGGGCACAAAAGCCTTTCTGTGTCCCCCATTTTGTGTTTGCAGGAAGTAGGCTTCATTCAGCCTCCAAGACCTTCCCAGAGTTCCAAAGGGCAGGTTCAAACAGTTGCTAATCAGGGAAGGGAGGGGAGGCGGAGACAAGGGATGGGCAGTCAAGAAACAATAGAGCAGCCCTGGGGCAGGGTCCTGGTTCCCCCTTGAGGAATATACATAACAATATCTTTGAGCTGTTTTGCAGATACTGAAGCCCCCACCAGGTGGGAGAAGTTAATGGTATGCTGCCCACAAGCAAGGAGACCCCAGACAATTTGGAACCAGAAGGGTGATGATGCTGACTCCTGATGACCTCCCCACCAGCGCATCAGAAGAATGTCCACCAGCTGATCGCGCCCTCCTCTTTGAACTGTTACTGTACAACTCACTACTCCCTCCAGGTCAGGACAGTTTCGAGGGCATTAGCCCGCGGTGGCCCCCTCTGCCTGGCAAAGCAATAAAGCTATTCTTTTCTACTTCACCCAAAACTCTGTCTCCCGAGATTCAATTTTGTGCCTTTATAGAAAAGGCCCCCAAGAGTTCCCTTGTTCCTTTCACCATGTGAAGTTGCTATATGAGAATTGCATCTATGAACAAGGAAGCGGGCTGTCACCAGACACCAAATCTACTGGCATCCTTATCTTGGACTTTCCAGACTCCAGAACTGTGAGAAATAAATTTCTGTTGTTTATAAGTCACTCAGTCTATGGCATTCTGTTACAGAAGCCTGAACAGGCTAAGGCAATAGATGATTTCAATATGGGTTCCCAAAGGGTCTGTGGATAGGGCTGAATCTCAGTGTGCTTTGTTTCTGTTGTATTTTTATGTATTTTATCCTATATATTTAAAAACACTACTCTGAGGAGTCCATATAGCCTCTATCAGACTGCCAAAAAGACCTAAGACACATAAAAGGTTAAGAAGACATGTTCTAGAGGCTAGAGAGAACACAGATTCTATTGGTGAATGCCAGAACCTTGGCATTTAAGGTGCCCACCTGATGCTAAAACAAGAAGGCATACCAAGTCAAATAAGCAGTGAAGTAGCAACTGATTGTATTTTTCAATCTGTTATGTTGGCATCAACAGATACGTATCATAAATGACTAATACAGACAGAGTACCTTCTTTATCGATCTGGGGCCCATAACTGAATTCAGTTTGTGACACACTGAAAACAAACCAAACCAACAAACAAGCAAATAAAGTGCCATCTAGGGCTTCCCTGGTGGCGCAGTGGTTGAGAATCCGCCTGCCGATGCAGGGGACACGGGTTCGTGCCCCGGTCCGGGAAGATCCCACATGCCGCGGAGCGGCTGGGCCCGTGAGCCATGGCCGCTGAGCCTGCGCGTCCGGAGCCTGTGCTCCGCAACGGGAGAGGCCACAGCAGTGAGAGGCCCGCGTACCACAAAAAAAAAAATAAATAAATAAAATAAAATAAAATAAAGTGCCATCTAGTTCCAGGGTCACAACTGGACGTCATAAATAATCTCACTGAGTATCTGAACTGTCTGCTGAAAAGACCCTAAAATAGATTAACTGATAATTTTCAGATACTGGTAGCAGGCAAACATGTTAAGTACGTAAAATTAATTATGTATATTTACACAAGTTATAAGAAGTTTCCTTGCATAAGTCTGTGTTATGTGAATGGGGTTCACAATTCTGTGCCCTATGTTTCACAGTTAATGGGTCTTGCATCTTTTATTTTATTGCTACTTAAAATTCCAACCTAAGAAATATTAGGCCACTATTTTAAGCAAGACAGAATCTATGGTTTGGTTTCTCTCAGACCGCAATACACACTTTCACACCTTTAAAAATGAATCATTCTACTTCATCTTCTGAAGAGTGGGGATTTATGTTTATCTTCCATTACAGGCAATGACTTCCATTTACAAGAAACCTAATGGAGATTCTTTCTCATGTTTTAGAACAGAAAAGATTCAGCCTTATTGCGTAAGTTTTGAAGCCCTAGAAGGCTTCACCAAAGTCAAAAATCTAACATAAAAGCAACCTGTCTGGTCTTTTAAGAGTTAAAACAAATCTAAATAAGTTGCACTACCATCATCGGGGTGAACTATTTCTATTACAGTAAGTTCTATAGTGCATTAGTCAGGTAATTATCTTTCTGATGGTTAGTACCTCTTCAGTGAGCCATTTGTCATGGCATTTATCCAATGTGTTACTTCATGTGGATAATTATGAGGGCAAAATAAAACTACACATCTAAACTCCCCTTAGCGGTAATTATGCTGTCAAATTTACAGGTAATGAGAAAATTTTCTAAGCTTTGAGTACATTCTAACATGGACTGTAGAGGGATTATTTGGTTTCGGGTTTTTTGGTGGGTTTTTTTGCTAACTTTCTCCACCTTATTTTTACAAATGAAGTTTCACACAATCAACAAATCACAAAGACAATCCTGAGGATGTGTTTGGAAACATAAAATTAAAAAGCCAGTGTGAAATGATGGATTGCTGAACCTGGAAAAATAAAATATTCTGTCAGCCGGGCTTACTTGAAAGAAATATATGTCTAATACTACAGGGTACCACATACAACTGAAGTTAGTAGTAAGCAAAGTTTCCTATTATGTGAAGTGACAAACCTGTGAAAATTTGCGTTTTGTTCCAGAAATTAACCTCAAAGCATATAATTACTTTTACAAGTTCTCGGAGTCCATACCGATGCGACCTGCCCCCACTCCCCGCCTTCCACCTCAAGAATTTGGAAATAAGGACAAATCCCAATGTTCTCTCAACATTACAGCACGGAAACAGAAGGTAACGAATCAGTCATGAGAAATCACTGTCGCGGGGCGCGGCTGTACTTAGGCTTCCCATGACTAGGACACTGTCCATTGTTTCCAGTTGCCCAACATCAAGGACCTTGCAGTCATCACTTCCCCTCTCTTTTGTTTTTATTTTCCCTCCAATCTCTCAACAAATCCTGACAGCCCTACAGTCGAAATCTGTCACCACCTCCACTGCCTCCATTCTTTCCCAAGGAATGGATTTCTCTCGCTGAGATTCTGGCAGCAGCCTCTCCACTGGTCTTCCTGACGCTGCCCTAGTGCCTCTTCAGTCTGCTGCCAACACAGCAACCACGGGGATACTGTTACAATGTGTATTAGATCAAGTGGCCCTCTTCCTGAGCCCCCTCCAATCTCCCACGTCACCCAGAGGAGACGTCAATGTCCTCAGAATGACCTAAGTGACCCAGTGGGAGCTCGCACCCTCCACACCCTGCTTACGCCCCCCCGAGACCGACTCCCTTCAGCTACTCATCCTCTCGCTACTCTGCTCTGGCCACACTGACCCTCTAGCTACTCATGGAACTCAGAAGGCCAGGTCCTGTCTCAGCAACAGAGCCCTTGCCGTTCCCCTTGCCTGGAGCACTTTACGTCAATTAGATTCTTGCCATGCTCCCTCACTTTCTTTAGATCTTGATTCAAATGCCCTCTTCTTAGGACGGGCTTCCCTAATAACCCGATTTTAAGTATCACTAACACACCCTTGAGCTCTTCTCCCCACCACCCATTCATCTTGCTTTATTCGTCTCCATAGCTCTCATCATCTACCCGACTATATATGTTATGTACTTCATTATTATCTGTTTCTCCAGGTTAGAAAGATCCTTCAGAATAGCTAAGTGTGTCTATGTTGTTCACTGTGGTATATATACCTATATATATACACCAAGGCAGTGCCTTGCACAAGGTGGAAACTCTAGAATTATTTATTGAATGAATAAAGGAATGAGCGAGTCATAAGAGGAAGATTTATAAAGGAACAGATATGCAAATCTCCTAGTTATACAATGTAGTTTCCAGACCAAGACAAGCCCAAATTTAATAAATTCACAAATATTAAGAGACAACGTATCAGAAAGAAGGGGGATAGGGGGCAGCAACATAAAGGCATGAAGAATCACTGACACAGGATTTATCAGTGTTCTCTGCCTTCTGAGAGGAGCCTTTGCAAAGGATGCCCAGCCCCCCAGGGGATGTGGTGAGCAAGCTGGGTCAGGCTATCTTAGCTTAATGTCACTAACATTAAATTCTTCGACTGACCCTTGTCAGCTCCCACTTTTAACAGCCAACCTTTGACCCCCCCCAGACATCTGCTCACATGGTAAAAACGATCACATGGAGTGGGGCTTATAATCCAGACTGGACTTCCTATGTAATACATACAGTGAGAGAATGAACTTATCATGTGGAATCTGAGGAACTGGATTTGCGAGATCAATAAACCTAATTATTATATTTACTCTTTCATTCGATACACATCCTGATGTCGGGTGGCTTCACCATCCCAGTTTGTTCAGAACTGAGGCAGGCTCTTAAGATGTGGGACCTTCTGTGTTAAAATTTTAAGTCCTGGCAGACCAGAACAAGTTGGTCACCCCAGTTACTACATGTCAGACATTGTGATAAATGCTAGCAATAAAAAAAAATAGGTACTACAGAGCCCCTTCTTTGGATATCCAAGAAATCTCTTCATTGGCAAATGCAGATTTCCCAATAGGGAATTGATTTTTATTTCTTTGTCTCCAGCATATCAGTTAAGTTCAACAAATGCTTAACGACAGTGTCTATGTAAGCATTTTGGAACTAGCTTAAAAAGGGAAAAAAAGATTAGAGTCTAATTAGGGAAACAGCACATTAAAAGATATGGTAAATGTAATTTGGTGTTTGAGGACTTACTGAGCATATATTATTTGTCAGACATGATTTTGGATGCTAGTAACACATATAATATATTTTAAAGTATGGGCAGAACTTAACAGTCTCTAAATGGCTCCCTAGCTCCAGTTTAAATTCTGCCTGGGTCTTTTTCCAGGACATCTGCCCATCAGAACAGGGAAAAAAATAATTTTCCCATTGAATATGTAACTCTTACCCTTCATGCTTTTTGGGAGCTGGATGAGACCAGCCATTTTCTGTTTTTCCTAGTATCCAACCAAAGGGTCTAATTTCTCTCACTTCAGATGCAATCACAGACCTCTAATTGACTGCATCCATTTGTTTCAGACAGAAAGAGAGTTATTTTTGTTATAAGCATTGAAGAGTTAAATCACCTCCAGAGAGAGAATTTTGCACTATGGAAACCAATTGCCCACTGCAGTTCCAGCCAAGCGTCAGAAACTCTGGTTCTCCGCCTGTGCGTAGCTGTCTTTAGTCTCTGCTTCAGGTGATTTAAGCAGCTCTATTACTGCCATGGGTTCTGACTGGCCTTTGATGAAAATCATCTCTCTTCAGCGGCATTAGTTTCCCATTATCTTTTGATAAGGCATGAGCGCCCAGGTCTAAACAAAAAAGAAAGACAATCACATGGCTTTACTGATTCCAGCACTTAAAGACTTGAAAACACCTTCCTCGGCAACAAACCCCCAAGAGCAGACTTCAGGTAGGAACTGCAGCTTTTCTTTAGATCTAGAGCAAAAGATGCTCATGCAGACTTCTGTTTGAAATTCCTCATCCCACACATCATTAGCCATGACCTGGTGGTAACAGCCTTCGAAGCGAATACAGTCATAGTTGGACCACAATCATTACCTCAAGTTTTCCTTCACTTGTTTCTTCAAGTACCATGTTCCCAGTTGTGACCATTACTGTACCTCAAGCCTCCTGGAGAAGGTTTCAGTCAGCAAATTTGGGGGCTTTTCACCATGGTAATGCTGGTGTGTCACCAGCTCAATTCGAATTTCCAGTTGAAAATGGAGCAGGGAAATAGCAAGACAGAAAGCACTTTGAGAAGGAGGAAGGCATTTAAATAACGTTTATGCTCAAATGAGCCCCTCAAACAAACAAAACTATCCAGGGTGGAACGTTCACTGTGGCTCCGCTGATGAGAGATTTAAAGCGGATGTCTCCTTCTGGAGCTCCCAGAGTTCTTCAAGTTCAACACAGCAAAAGTGGAACTCACTGCGACCATCCTTCAGTCATCTGTTCCTTTTCCCACATTTCCACTTCATTCTAATTAATGGAGCTTCATTCTAATACAGGACCTGGGAGTGACTACCAATTCTTCTGTCTTCCTCACCATCTCCACATAATGACTCATCAGTGAGCTTAGCCAGCCAGTCCACGAAGACTTAATTTACTTTCATTTCACTTTTATCTGTTAAACAAGCAGTAAAAAGTGCAAAGGTGATAACACAAGTAAACTTGGACCCCAGTAACTGGACTTGACTATTGGCAACTCGACCGTTGCCAACAGCCTCCTTAATTCCTCCCAGAGATGTACCAGAAGAGTGACGGTCAATGCTAGTCACGTGGAATAAAAACATCTACCAATTAGAGAAGCCCAGATTTTGGGGTGTGGGTATTCTGTAGTCTTTGGCTACCGGAGGGGGCCGTGACAGCACTCAAGAATTCCCCGTATTACAATACAAATAACTGTGCCCTGCATCCCAGACACATACTTCTGTGTATTTTTCCTATTGAATCACCAGATCTGTTGAGGTTTTAGCTCCACATAGTGGTCCATGACCCATTCCCCACATCAATGCTAGTGACTCTACCTTTTAAAGAGCTGTGACATTGTTGACACAGTGTCACAGCTCATATCCATGTCCACTGCCACTGCTTCATTCAGGTTCTGATCACCCCTTATGCTACAGCCGCATCCCACTGTAACCCGTCATCTGCACTGAAGCCTGCTATCTTTCAAAAGTGCAAACACATTCATGACACTTGCAGGTTAAAAACACTTCATGACGCCTTGCCAAATGAAGTCCAAACTCCTTACTGTGGTACAAAAGGCCTTTTATGCCTTGGCTCCTGATTTTTCTTCTCTGATATTATTTCCCATATTATTTGTCCTACCTATAACCTCCTTTCCAGTGAATGCCCGCCCTGCAGCTCTGTCACTGTGCCGGGCTGGTTCTCTCCATTCCTGCCTTCGCACACGTGTTATCCTCACTACATGCCTTAGTTATTCAAGATCATGTAGCCCAATGGAATATTACTCAGCCATAAAAAAAGAATGAAATAGGGCTTCCCTGGTGGCGCAGTGGTTGAGAGTCCGCCTGCCGATGCAGGGGACGCGGGTTCGTGCCCCAGTCCGGGAGGATCCCATGTGCCGCGGAGCGGCTGGGCCCGCGAGCCATGGCCGCTGAGCTTGCGCGTCTGGAGCCTGTTTTCCGCAATGGGAGAGGCCACAACAGTGAGAGGCCCGCGTACCGCAAAAAAAAGAAGTTCCTACTGTACAGCACAGGGAACTATATTCAGTATCTTATAAACTATAATGGAAGAGAATATGAAAAAGAATATATATATGTATAACTGAATCAGCTGTACACCAGAAACTAATACAACATTGTAAATCAACTAAAGAATGAAATAATGCCATTTGCAGCGACATGGATGGACCTAGAGATTGTCATACAGAGTGAAGTCAGACACAGAAAGACAAATATATGATATCACTTACATGTGGAATCTAAAAAAAGGGTACAAATGAACTTATTCACAAAACAGAAATAGAGTCACAGATGTAGAAAACAAACTTATGGTTACCAAGGTGGAAAGGTGGGGAGGGATAAATTAGGAGATTGGGATTGACATATACAACACTACTTTACATAAAACAGATAACTAATAAGGACCTACTGTATAGCACAGGGAACTCTTCTCAATACTCTGTAATGGCCTATATGGGAAAAGAATCTAAAAAAGAGTGGATATATGTGTAACTGAGTCACTTCGCTGTACAGCAGAAACTAACACAACTTTGTAAATTAACTATACTCCAATAAAGATTAATTAAAAAAATAACATCATGTATTTCAAGCCTACTTTATGCCCCGTACTGTGCTAGGTGCTGAGGATCCAAAGTCAGATAAGATGTGATTTTCTGCAAAGACTTTGTAATTTGTGAAAATTCAAGCACATACATCAACAGGTATCATGCAAAGTGATACGTTTTTAATAAGGGCATTTAAAAATTATTATGTGAGCCCAGAGGAGCATCCACTAAAGGAGATGATGGGAGGCACTGAAAACTTGCTGATATTTTTGTTAAATTTTAAGGAATAACTAGAAGCTATTGCTTAAATGGAGTTTTGATTGCTGTGCTCCCAGCTGAGGAGAAATCTTGAGTTGGTTCAAATACAGATGCTGGATGCTTTCCTATTTAGACTGCCATCCTCACTTCTAGGTAGATGGAAGTACCATTTTCTAGTTTAGTGGGATTAGTGAATAGTCTGGACCTCTTAGAAGAGGGTTTCTCAGTTGGGATTTGGCAAAGCCACATTATACAATGGAAAAAAAAATTCTGAGAAATGATCCATGGGTGCATTCCTCACCTTTCATGAGGGTAAAATAAAGTCATCAAAGATTATCAGCTCTCATTACTGATTATCTGCAGGTACTAATTTGGCTACTGGGTGGAGAAGGACAGTGGTGTGCTGTCTTAGTCTGTGCGAGCTGCTATAACAGAACATCACAGATGGAAATGTGTTTCTCACAGTTCTGGTGGCTGGAAGCACAAGGTCAAGGTACCAGCCTGGTCAGATCTTGGTAAGAGCTTCTTCCAACTGCAGGCTGCCAACTCACTGTGCCCTCAGTGAGGAAGAGGACCTCTGTGGGGTCTCTTTTATAAAAGCTCTAATCCTACTCATGCGGGCTTCCCCCTCACGACCCTAAAGACCCCCCCCCAACACTATCACAATGGACATTAGGTTCCAACTTATGAATTTTTGGTGGGGGGAGTACACAAACATTCAGGCCACAGCATGTGGGATGGGATGACAGCTGGCAGTTTCTTTGTATTGAGTACACGCCCCTTCACCTGTTACCTACAGATCTTGACTCACTGCCTTGGGCAGGTGCCAGCCTTCTCCAGCAATGTACCTTAACAGCTTTTTCTCCCAACCACCCACCTGAGCAACACAACACCAAATCTACCTGGGGGTGGTAATCTTTCTCTGAAAGTAAGCGCATAATGATAAATGGGTGGATGGATGTTTGGATCTGTGGTCTGCATGCATGAACTACCACTTATGGGATAATATCTATTCCACTTCCTCCTGCTGTAATAGTCCTAAGTATCCCTAGGGTAACAAATAATTGACTAAATGCAAAGAGGAAATTAATGGAAGAAATGTATATATACTTTTATTAAAACCTCCATGTTTTATGTACCCTTCTTCCCTGGTGATTGTCTATGACTCTTCTAAGACCTAGTTTAATAATCTCTATAAAGACCTCCTGAATCCCAACTGATTTGATGCTTCCCTCCTCTATGATAAAACCATATTTGTATACAATTTTAGCTGCAGTTACCACACTATTATTTTTCACAAGTCCCACAAGACTATGGGCAGCTAAGGACTGCAGCTTATGTAACTGTAGGTTTTCCCATGCCACAGTCCTACTAGCACAGGGCCACGGCACTGGTCTGGCTTTGCTGGGGGAGGCTTTGCTCCAGATGAGAATATATCCTTGATACCTGAAATAATTAGAAGCATGTTTTCATTTCCAAATTATGACCATCCATCCTATCTTATTTATTTATTTATTTATTTTTGCGGTACGCGGGCCTCTCACCGCCGCGGCCTCTCCCGTTGCGGAGCACAGGCTCCGGACGCGCAGGCTCAGCGGCCATGGCTCACGGGCCCAGCCGCTCCGCGGCACGTGGGATCTTCCCGGACCGGGGCACGAACCCGCGTCCCCTGCATCGGCAGGCGGACTCTCAACCACTGCGCCACCAGGGAAGCCCCATCTTATCTTCTTAATCAGAGTATAGTGAAATAATTTTACCTTTTTGACTCATGATCGTTATTTAGAACTGTTGCTACAGACGTGTTTTTGAAGTCTATTACAGTGTGGGATCATGCTTTCTTGCATGTTTTATAATCATTTTTAGACTTAGGTCTCTGATGCTTTGCCATGAGTTGTATCTTTCTCTTCCTGCTGTTAGCACACCTGTTTCTAGGACATCGCTCATCCCCAAGTTTCTTCAAATGTGCTGCTGCTATTCTACCTCAGCTTATGAATCCAGAAAACTGAAGTCACTGGGGGTACATACACCTAAGAGACTTTGGGGTGAGAGCTAAGGGGACTTTCTGACAAGTAAATGACATGACATGAGGACTTGCATTTTTGCTATTCTAAAGCTTCAAAAAGAAAAAATAATTATCCCTCCACCTCAAGTCTCCTCTGGATGAGTTAAGTGCTTCGGACAACCGAAGCCTGCAAATGGACATTGGGGGCCTGAATGCTGGTAGTAAACAAACAAAATAAAACTATAAATAATAGACAAGTAAACACTAAAAACCAGCTCTCAAAATTCCCACTGATAAAACTGTTTAGAAAAAATGTTAATTCTTGGAAATTTTAGCAAAAAATATAATTCTCTGAAAGAATTGCATCCTTTGACCCGAAATGTATTCAATTTGCACTTAAAATAGTAACCTTTCAGCGCTGTGTGTGTATGTGTGCACACACACATGCTCTCAAGTGGCAAGTACACATGTGTAATCAAGCAAACCTGCTGCTGCTTTATTGAGATGGGAATTAGGGGGAAAAAACAGATGTGGGAAATACCGAGGGCAAAGAGCAAGCACGTATGCCTAGAAATTCAGCAGCGTCCTTGCTGGAGGAAACAGTGTAATTTTTCTTCAATTCATTAAACACTATTGGAAATTATCTCTTTATATCAGAGGAGACATTTGTTTCATGATCTGCTGAACAACTTCTATGAGACATTTAAGCTTATTAAGTTTTCTTAATTCCTATGAAATTAATTCAACTTTCAAGCAGCAAAATGCTCAGATGTTTTTCCATAGATGTTTTCCAATACCAAACAAAATGCCACTTTATCATCTGGCAAACATTCTAATTTTACCACTGCATAGTACACATAAAAATCATGACACAGCATGATAAAAATTATTTATTATTTGCAGAGTACTTTTAAAACATTCACTAAGAATTTTTTGTGCCTGATTTTGCATATATTGAATGTTTTAATAGGAACTAATCAATGTTGAGATTTTCTCTAGAACTATAGTTAAATCCTGTTTTGCCAACGACAGACACTGCTGTTTCTCATTAGGATAATTAAGAATAAATCTACTTGCGGTGGTTTAACTGTAAATGATTCATAATCTAAGCAAGTATCCGATTCTTCAGGACTTGCTGTTTCATCACTGTAATTTTATAATCGCCATTTGTAATAAAGTAGAATTTCTTTGAAAATCAAATATACATTCTGTCAACTATTATATTAGCAAAAAAATAGTGGTCTAAATTTTACTATAACATCTGAAGAAATTCGAAAACAATCAGCAGGCATTTCAACAATCACCAGTAAATAAAGTTACCGTGCAGCTACCAGTTATTAAGAGAGAGAAGTATTGCTTATGTTGTGAATATTATTTGCATATAATTTCACTAAATGTTACTGAAGACTTTATGATGTTATTTATTTGCAGTTATGGGCTTTTTTCTTTATGCTTTGATGGCATACTGACATCATATAGTAGAATTTGCAATCCATTTGCCTTGTTTCTGTATCCCATAAGGCTTTTTTTTTTTTTAATCCAGAGCCTTGCTCTTCAAAGTATAATCCATAAACTAGAAGGATTAGCATAACCTGAACCCTTCTTAGGGACATAAAACCTCAGGCCCACTGGATCAGAACGTGTTCTTTAACAAGATCCCCTGGTGACTTGAAAGCAGACTAAAGAACCACTACCCTAGAGCAATAACTGCGTGTGCATATTATTGGAATTTGTAATGTGAACCTGGGAACTGCAGCAACTGCATTTTTAAATTAAAAGAAAAGAACTGTATCGAAATTATTGTGTTAACTTAAAGTTATGTTCATGTTGGCAAACTTACATCCCTTAAATGTTTTCTGCAGTAAATAATACATAAGTGAACAAAACAATGTGAAGGCTAGTGGGACATCAAAATTCAGGGCCTGTGACTGTGATAAAGGACCAGGACAGCAAAAATGTCAAAGCTACAGTCACTGCCCTCAGGAAGATTATGTTCTGATGGAAGATACGGACCAATAAGCAACGTTATAATTTTAAAATTATCATCATAACCAGTTGGAGTGTATATAGTGAGATACATTATTCTGAAATATTAACCATTTCTCCAACATTCCCATCCACCTCTTGTCAGAGTATATTTAGACTATTATATCAAGATGGCAAAGAAACAGTAGAAAAAAAAATTGTTTTTTTCACTGTTGTTTGATCTTCCAACTAGACTGCAGAGGAGGGAAAATGAAAGGTGGGGAGGGGAGCAGATCACAGCAGTGACCGCAACAGACCAAATGGAGAAGAGAGAGGGTAAGAGTACCTCTAAGAGTCCCTCCCCCTCCAGGTGGGAAGGAGCAAGGAGGTGGGTGTGTCATCTCAGGGAGACAGAGTTAAGAGCTCTGGACAGGGGGACGGCAAGGAAAGGAGGAGGGCCCGCATAAGAATCCCGGAACACCACTCGCATCCAACTCCTGGCAGCTGAATGGAAGCCAAAACCTGCAGAACAGCTGAGGTGCTGGTCCTCCAGTGGCTGTTGCCTGAGAACACCTCCATCAATAGCTACCTGTAAATGACCCTAAGTTTGGCTGAGCAGTATGCTGACATTTTCCTTTTTAATGGCTCAACATCACTACACCACCACCAAAACAAACAAATGAATTTTTTCAAAAAAAAAAAAAAAAAAAAAAAGAGGATGGATCCCTTTAACACCCAGGGCAGTGGACCATCAAAGTGGGCATGGAGGGACTTCCCTGGTGGTCCAGTGGTAAAGAATCTGCCTTACAAAGCAGGGGACGCGGGTTCCACCCCTGGTCAGGAAACTAAGATCCCACATGCCATGGGGCAACTAAGCCCGCACGCCACAACTCCTGAGCTCATGCCTCAACTAGAGAGCCTGTGTGCCACAAAGTACAGAGCCCATGTGCTCTGGAGCATGCACGCCACAACTAGAGAGAAGCCCACGCGCCGCAAGGAAAGATCCCTCATGCCCCAGCGAAGATCCCGCAGGCCCCAACTAAGACCCAATGCAGCCAAATATAATTATTATTATTATTTTTTTAAGTGGGCATGGAAAAGCCCCATAACTCGCTTCCTAGGGGGACTGAACAATGTGCTTACTATGTACCAGGCAGTGGGTCCATACTGCATTTCATACTCACTACAACACTATAATGTAGGTATTAGTAATAAATGCCTCATCTAGAAAGAATGATGTGCACAAAAATGATATCACTTGCTTGCTCAAGAATACACAGAATTCAAATATAGTTAAATGGCAGGCCCAAGATCTGTCTGATTCCATAAACGTGCTTTCAACCTCTACGGTGTAGGTCGGTCATAAGAGAGGCATACATTTTTATTGGGAAGTTATTATGCAGAAGTTTGACAGTATTCCGACCTGGGAAGAGGGTAGAAACATGCTGGAAAAGGTGAAATCTGTGCCCAGTCTCCAAGATGAGGAGAGGGCTACTAAGGCGGGGATGGGGCATTCCAACAAACGGGACAGCGTGAAGGCAAACTCCAAGGCAGGACAGAGCCTGGCGCGTGGGCCTGGGGAGGGGAGGAGCCCAGCATTCAGCGCTAATGGAGCTGAGAACCACAGTTCCGGGCAGGGGGCGGGATGGTTAGAATGATGAGGCTGGGGACATGGGGGTGGGGCTCTATTCACAGCATATTAAATAATGTAAACTATAAACATTTCAAAATCGACATGAACTGAAGGCTTTTGCTCTGGAAAACAAATAAAATACTGTTCCAAATAAAGTAATATAACTTAGGAGCCATCAAAATTAGAAAATAATATCAGAGATGAAAATGCTAAAATATGGTTCCATACAGCACATTATGTATAGACGTCATATCACTTATCACCGAGCGGTTTCATTATTTGCCGCTCTCATCTCACCCCTGCCTATAAAGTACGTGTTTTCCATGACTAGCTTAATACTTGGTATATTATAGGATATGTTGGTTGGACATTTAGTAAAAATACTAAATGTTCAATATACTTGAACAGATTTTTTTTTCAGAAAAGGAAACATAAATGACCATAAATATATGAAAATATGCTTAACTTCATTCATATTAAGAGAAATAGGAACACACTAAAAGTGAAGTGGAGTACCCTTTTGCCCTGTCAGATGGTGTAAGTCAGAAAGACATGACCTTACTGGTGGCCAATTTGACAAAGTCTGTCAATATTTAAAATTCATATATCCTTTGACCCAGTAATTCTACTTCTAAGAAAATTATTCTGCAGTTATACTCAAATATGTGTTCAAGAATCTTCACTGCATCATTGAATGATGACTTTGTTTGCCGTATGTTCAGTTCCTTGCTTTCTGGATCCTTCTGTTTCTTCTTTTTTAAATTCTCTCCCCTAGTTGTGGCAAAACCTCCAGTATACCCTTAGGATAGTCAGAATAACTGTTTCGATTACTTACATGTTTCAAATGTCTTTATTTTACTTTCACAAGTATATTAATTTAGCTGGGTATAGAATTCTAGGCCAGGAATAATTTTCCCATGTTCCAGCAGCCAGGATTAAAACTGAGAAGTCTAAAGCCTTGTAGATCTGTTTTTCTCTTCTAAAAAGCTTTACAATCTCTTCTTTTTTTTTCCTTACATTCTGGGGGAATTTCACAATGATGCGCTCTGTTGCTTTTGTTTTATTTTTGTTTCATATGTCAGTATTCAGTGAGCCCTTTCAATCTGAAAGCTTTAATTCTGGAGAATGCGTTCATGTTATTTCCTTAACAGTTTTGGCTCCTCTGTGATCTTTGTTCTTACTCTCTGGAAGTCCTTTCAGTTGCATATTAGACAACCAGGAATAATCTCATGTTCTTATACTTTCTCTCCTCTTATTCTTATTAGTAGTACAGGGTTCTAAGTTACATTTATTAACTCCTTTAATTCTCACAATACTATAAAGAATATTTACTATTACCTCATTGTACAGATAAGGAAACTGAGGAGAGATGACAGATAATTAGCCTAAACTCACTCAGCTAGTAAGTAGCAAGCTAGCCTTTTAATCATTTTTCCTCTTTGGGGAGAAACTGCTTCAACTGGCTTTACAAATCTTCAGTTGATTTTTTACTGCTATAAAATTGTACTAATTTCAAAGGGTTCTCTCTGGTTCTTTCATTTTGTCTTCTGTGTAGTGACTTGTTCTTTTTTCATATGTGCCATATATTTATTTTTAAACTTCCAGATTTTGGAGTGTCTGCCTCCTTTGTACATTGTTTCTCTGAATCTCATATTCTAACTTTTTTCTTTTTGTTTTTGTCTCTTTCACATTAAAGCTTTCTTCAAATGCTTAGTGATAATAAGGGAAATGCTAACGGCAAAGTGGCCGCACTAGGGATAAGGACACGATTGTTGACTGATGGGCCTCCCTCCAGGGTGTACTTCCCGAACTTGGCTGCTGGGTGCTTTAAGTACTGGTATTTGAGATGGGACACAGGCATCGGAATATTTAAAATCTCCCCCAGAAGATCCTAACATGTAAGTTTGAAAATAACTGATCTTGGAGGGACTCTTGGTATTATCTTGGGCTAGTTATTTTATTCAGGGGAGGAATTTTTTCTGTCCCCTTGGGTTGGGGAATCAGGTGAGGCAGAAGACGAGGATATCAATAAGATAAACTGTCCACATCCAAGCAACGAAGAGGGGAAAGCAGTGAGACAGGGTCTTATCATTATGTGAGTAAACTTATTAAATCTCTACTTTTAATAGCAAGTCCCACCTCCACCCTAGAGTGTGTTTAGTGCCCCAAGTGCACTTCTAATTTCACATCTCTAGAAAGTAAAATTCCGTGCCATATGATCCAGCAGTCCCACTCCTGGGCATATATCCAGACAAAATGATAATTCAAAAAGATAATGTACCCATGTTCATAGCAGTACTATTCACAATAGCCAAGACATGGAAACAACCTAACTGTCCATCAACAGATGAATAAAGAAACTGTGGTATATTTATACAATGGAATACTACTCAGCCATAAAAAAAGAATGAAATAATGCCATTTGCAGCAATATGGATGGACCTAGAAATTATTACACTAAGTGAACAAAGTCAGAGAGACAATTACCATATGATCTCACTTATATTCAGAATCTAAAATATGACACAAATGAGCTTCTCTACAAAACAGACTCACAGACATAGAGAACAGACCTGTGGTTGCCAAGGGGGAGGTGAGGGTGGGCGAGGGATGGATTGGGAGTTTGGGGATTAGTAGATGCAAACTATTATATATAGGATGGATAGACAACAAGGTCCTACTGTATAGCACAGGGAACTGTGATCAATATCCTGTGATAAACCATAATGGAAAAGAATATTAAAAAAGAATGTATATATATGTATAACTGAATCACTTTGCCGTACAGCAGAAATTAACACAACATCGTAAATCAACTATACTTCAATAAATTTTTTTAAAAAAGTAAAACTCCAGTCTTCTGCCCACAGGAAAGATGGAATCAGCTGACTGTGGGAAGTTGGGGAGGGGAGCTGGAAAGTTTAAAAACATACCATGAGTCCCAGTTCCAGCCCCAAGTTGTACTCTTGCTTCTGATCATTCAAATTTCAGAGTCTCCCTGGAATTTGGTACTTCAGCAGAGGAACTTTGCTTGTTTCTTGGGTCACCCCACCCACCACAACAAAGAGTAGATTTCTCTGTGTGTTGACTGAGTCATCATGTATCATCTGCTTTCCAGTTGCTAGAAGGTTGACTCCTTTTGTCACCTGATCTCTTTGCCACTCTGTTCTCTTGTGTAGTCATGTCCTTTTGTCCTCTTTCTAATTTTTGAAAGGTTTTACATGAAATCTAAATGCTTAATCATAAATCTCCCACCTATTGATTCCAAATTCGATGAGGGATGATTGATAAAGAACGTCAACCTAGAGGCCACAAGATAACATCAAAACACAGAAGAAGACAGCAAGTTGTCTTGAGAAACCCTGTTGATATTTCACCTGCATTTAAGTCACAGGAAAAGATTTTAAGGAGCTGTACTTCCAATAATATCAGCACATGTGTTTACTATGCCCTTGGCTGGTTGTTCTTCAGTTTGAAAATGACAATGTGATTTCGTGAATCATTGACTGAAGATATTCCTTTAGATGTTTGCCCCAACCTCTTACTAGAATGTGGAGTCCTCAGTTTTGTTTGGAGTGCCTAGTATAGAATATGATACCTAGTGGAAGGCCAGTTTATTTTTGGCAGAGAAAAGGAGGTAGGGAGGAGGGGAAAGGGGATACTTGTTCTCAGTAACTTATTTAAGATCTAGAGACATGTGAACAATGAGACTGCAGGTCTGATTTAACCTGCAGTTACTGGAGTTTTGATGTGTGCCAATCACTATGCCATGCCCTTTACATATATCCTCTTGTAAATCGCTTGATAATCCTAATAGGTAGGAGATAGCATCTCCAAGTTCAAGTTGAGAAAACCCAGCTTCTGGAAGGATAAGTAAGTCTCCCGAGCTCACAAAGTTAAACTGGTTTTGGAATATACTGGTTTTTCTGATCTCCAAGCTTATGCCTGTAACACAATGCCACCTCAACTCACGAGTCAGAAACGAAACTCAATGTACTATTGTCTTTCCTTCACACACACAGTCACCCAGCATATGAAGACTGTCCCCACAGCATGGCAGTCAGCTTGGGGAAAGGAGGATTAGCATGATGTGCAGGTCCATTTTTCATCAGTTTATTTTTAATGACCTTCACATACTGATCAGATCTATTTAAATAGAATTGCCCTGTAGAAACAAACTGTGTCGAACCCTAATTCCTTCTACTACAATTTAAGCCCATTTATTCTCTCTTTATCCTCGGGAGAAAGGGAAAATTCCGATAACCTTACTCCTTTTAATAAGACTGCCACACTTCTGAAAAATTGTAATTTATAGTGTCTCTTACACAGTAGCAAAAAAAAAAAAATCTCACTGTATTCAGCACTGGCCAGCCTCTTACTATTTATGTATTCATTTTTTTATTGGATTTATACAGTTATCTTTCCCCTGAAGAGCTCCAGGTTCTACAGGAGAACTTTCAAGCAGCAACCATTAATTCAACATAATGAGCCTGACTCTGTCTCCGACAGAAAGCAGAATATCATAAACTTAGCCAGAAAAGGATCACTGATCTGAAACTAGCCAAGCCCAATTTATAAAGGCAAAATGCCCACAGAGAGGCACAGCCAGTGAGAACAAGGGCAGGACTAGGAACAGAGCCAGAGGAGACTTTTCACTGAAGGGCGTCCATGTAAAAGAGAAGCATCAGCTTTCCTTTCCCAGGAAGCTCATATGTTGCAGTGAATGCAGGAAGGAGTGCGGATGCGGAGGTCTGTGGTGGGAAGAAACAGGAATGGATGGGAGAGTGAAGACAAGACGGCAGAAGCGAGGACACAGGAAGGGTGTGTCCTTCAGTAAATACAGCAAACAGAGAAGAGCTAAGAGTGGAAACTGAATGACATCATCCTTCCATGGGGAACCAGGGAGCAGGGGACTACACGAAGTCCTGACTTGGATGTTAATCTTGGCATTATCTGTGATTTAAATGCAATCATCAATGGCCAAGAAGATAAACTACCTTACAGTACTCTATTTCTTCACACAAGCTTTGTTCAAATACAGGTATTATAGAGAAATTAACTAGATCATATGATTACGACTACAGTCTCCTAACTTAAAATTCCCACTTGTGAAGAATTTCATTATTAGTGTATGTGTGTGGTCTAGCTAGGAGTCTGGACAACCCAGACACAAATTCTCCAGAGAAATGGAGTCTATTTTAGGGGATTCATAGGCTCCAAGTAGACAGAAGACCTTAACCACACTCAAGATCTTAAGCCTTATGTTACTGATCCAGTTGCCCCTGTAGCAGCCAGCTTAAGGGACAGACCATCCAGTGAAGCTGCCCATATCAACTGCTACTATGAAAGAAAAAAAAATTGCATGGATTGAGCTGATTTAACTCCCTAAGAAGAAAATCTTCTTTAATAATCTCAGGGAGAATAGTGTCAGAGTTAGAAGGAATATTTTATAAAGCTACTTGGAGTAGGGTGATGGTGTGAGACTGCCCCTCCCAACCCCCCCACCCCCCACCCCCCGCTGCAAGGGAATACTTGAGAATAAAAGATAGTCATGAAATAGCCTTCTGGGAAGAGTGCGTCTTGTCTTAGGAGGACAAAGCTACAGACAAAGCAGAGAATTTCCTTTCCCAACCTTATCTCCACAGCACCATTAAAAGATTAAGCTCTAGACTCAAAAAGACCTGACTTTGTTTCCAGGCCATGCTACTTAGCGGTTGCATAACTTCAGAAAGTTACTCAGCCCCAGTTTTTATCATTAGGAAATGTGACTAGTAATAGTATCTGCTCTGTAAAATTTTTGTGACGATGTAATAGGGAAGAAACTTTTGTGTTCTATTACAAGTTAATCACTAAAGGGATGTTACCTATAAGCTTAAATTAGACCTAACGACCCACCTCTGGGAACCCTTCCTCCCAGGTAATGAGCATTAAGCTAAAATACCTTTGCTTGGCTCACAGAAAACATCCTGATCAGGCCCACCTGTGAATGACTGCAGGGAGTTATAAACTAATACATCTCCTCTGGAGGCTGACCAGAACTAGGAAGTGTTCGACTTTACTCCCTCCCCTTTTAGTATAAAAGAAGCCTGAATTCTAACCCAGGCAAGATGGTTCTTTGGGACAGTAGTCCACCTTCTTCTCGGTCTGCTGGCTTTCCAAATAAAGTCTCCATTCCCTGCCCCAACAACTCACCTCTCAACTTACTGTCCTGTCGTGCAGTGAGCAGTACAAGCTTGGACTCGGTAACGATGAGTCAGTGAAATAATTCATATACACCGGTCAATATAATGCGTGATTACCTATCAGCACTCAATGAACGTTAGCATCTATCAGCATCATTATTATTATATTATTAGAGATTCAAACTTTTATCTCTCAGGCAATAAAGTGAAGAAATAACCATACTTCTTGCTTTTTGTGCCCTGTGCGTCAACATCCTTCTATTTTATAAGTGCCTTATTTTCCTCTCAGCACTAATACTTTATTTTTTCGTAGTAACTACAGTTTATTTAAGTGATTATTTGACTCCCCCACGAGAATATGAGCACCAGGTGGACAAGCCTGTATTGCTCACCCTGTATCACCAGCACAGCCAGGGACCCTGCAGATACCAGAACAAGTCTGTTGATTGGGAGAAACAGGCCTGGCACCCAGTGCATACTACATAAATCTGTAATTTGATAGATATGAATATACACAAATGCATCGGTCCAAAGAGTAGTTGGAAACAACTCCATTTTATGTGTCAGTGGCTGTTCTTCTGTATGGGCCATTTCTTATCCAGCGGGGGACATGGTGAGTGGCAGCTGCTTTATTACTGATTGAGAACTGGTTAATGAATTATGACGGCTTAGCATAACGAAGAGGTGAGTAAATTTGAAGAGGGCCAGGTTGATCAGCAGAGTGATTTAAACGTTAGAAAGTAGGATTTAGGATGAAGAGGCTAAGGGAATTGGGGTTATGCAGCCTGGAGAAGAGTATGGGAGGAGGTTACACAGCCGGCGAAGGCCAGCTGTTCTCCATTTGTAGAGACTAAATCCATGTAATGAAATGCAGGAGGTGATGTGTTAAATTCACCAAGGGACTGAGGATTTCTTAAACATACATGTATGTTATGGCTTTGGGCAACTCTCAAATTTAAATTACACTAGAGAATTATAGTGGAAAAAAATCACAATAAAAATAGCTGTAATGAGGTATTTGGAAATACATATGTGGGTTTAAATTAAGTCAAATATTAGTCAAAACACAAAATATACAAACAAACCTGAATACCTTAATTGTATATATAGCCCTCACTTAAGTTTGTGGTACACTCATTATTTCCAAGATAATTATTTAAATTCAGTAAAATTTTGATTCAGTTACGATTCATCACAGGGTTTTTCCCCAGGAAATAAACTAATCTAGAACTTTATGGGTAAAAGAAATAGGCAAAATAATATTTTACATAATCTTGATTCAAGTAATGAAAGTACTAGAATTTGATGATTTAGAATAATCATTTTAACTTCCATCCCACTTTACAAGTCAATTTTATCACATTATTTATGCATTAAAACAAGCTACAACTTCAAAATGTATCATTTTATGAATCTCTTAGTAAAGCATTATGTTGCAACTTAAAAAATCCCCACATGGATAATTCTGAAGCTACATACTTAACAAATGTTTTAGAGTTGAACAGACCTATGCTAGAAATATATGTTCTAATTTTACTCAAAGGATAGAATGTTTGCCTTGGTCATTTTCTTCATAAGAATTTCTTTTCTTGCTGATGATTTAGGGTTTGCATGTAGAATGAAATCACATTTTGTTAGATATTTTTTGAAAAGAATTCCTCTCATAAATTGAGTGTATACTGAATGTAAGCACTATATGTGAATTACTTCTATTTCTTACAACAGTCCTTAAAGTAAGCACTACTGCAGTTACTTTCCAGATAGAGAAACTTGTCTTAGATGACAGCACTCGTGGATGGCAGTGGCATTTTGTCCAAAGACGTAGGACTCTAGAAGATATGCCAACTACTTTCAAACGTTTATGAAAAATAATAGACTACACACAAGAGTAACAGTAAACTGGGAAAGTTTAAATCATATATTCTATTAACCTGGGATTCAAATTTTAAGTAAAATCTTTACAGAGCTGTTAGAGCCTAGTGGTTAAGACAATGAGCTCTGAAATTAGCTGGCATGGGTTCAAATATCGGCTCCAAATGTTTGATGTCTCCTAACTAGTTCCACTTCCCCCTCGCTAAGATAGATTTGGTAAGAGTAATACCTACTTCTTAAAGCTGTTTTGAGAATGAAGTGAAATCCTGAATGCATGCCGGGTGTACAGAAGATGCACAATGATTGTATCGGAGACGTTAAATTACACATTTAATGCAAGACACAGAAAACCCAGTCTTCATCTTTACACAGCAAAACAATGAAATTCTGGGTTTCAAACTAGCATGTATGCCTTTGATATATTATTTTACTATCTCCTTTTTTTTTTTTTTTTGACATTCTTGCACTTTCATTCCAGCTTTGTTCTTGGAAAGGAAGACAGTAAAATGACTGCAGAATCCTGAATCTTTGATAAGTGCTTTAATTTGGTATGTTAACTGTCTTGTGGGAGACTGCTGTTTAACAGTACATTTTCAGGAAAGCCTCTCTCTTAAATTAAGTTGTTTATATTTCAAATGCAACACGGCAAAATTCAAGTATACTGTCATTATTCCACAGCCTTAGGAATCAGGCCTTCAGATTCTTTGAAAGGATGTTGTTTTTCCTCTTCCTTGCTGCCTAAATGGTCTTAACAGATACAAGAGCACCATCTTTTGGCAAACATGAATCATGAACTTAATTTTTTTTCCTAACGGCTTTCTTTCAACTCCTATCTTGTAGGTGGTCATACTAAAATTGACTCAAATGCAGATGACATTGAAACAGGTACATTGTCAATTTTTTTTTCCAAGTGACCTTATTAGCTTTGAAGGAATGAACCAAGCAACTTCTTTCATTCCTCCCACATAACTTGAACAATAAATAGCAAGGATATAGTTTAATAATATATTTTGTGGATCCAGAACCCTTGTACCTTTCTGCTCACAATATATATCCATCCAAAAATGCCAGATTCACATAAGAGCATTAACTCCCTGACTGCTCTGTCATGCGTGCCCGGATCTTATTGCAGAATTACCCTACATCCTGCCAGTGTCCCCAGAGGATGATCCACTAACCACTGATGCTACTTGGCCCAGAATAACTCCGTTCTAAGGCTACATGGTTTCCAGCCCTCTACCTTTCTCCACGGTACTTGCCACTGCCAACTGCTTCGCTGCCACTGCTACTACTGTGACACTTCTACTGTAACACTATGAAAGCCTTTGCTCTTACTATACCCCCAACTATTTAATATTTTAAAAATCAATACAGAAAGCAAAAACACCTAAATTTATATTTATTCAACTTCTAAGAGAACTCTGAGTTGCACAAATGTAGTAAGATCATTGTGTTTCATGTCTAGAGAGACAATAAAATGAGGGGGAAAAACCTCTATTTCTGTTATACTCTTATTTATACCTGTGTTTGCATGTAATGAAATATACTGAACATGATTTGTTCACTGGAAACAAGAACTTTACGTTTATTATTATTATTATTTTTTTTTTTCCTGGTATGCGGGCCTCTCACTGCTGTGGCCCCTCCCCTTGCGGAGCACAGGCTCCGGACGCGCAGGCCCAGCGGCCATGGCTCACGGGCCCAGCCGCTCCGCGGCATGTGGGATCCTCCCGGACCGGGGCACGAACCCGGTTCCCCTGCATCGGCAGGCGGACGCGCAACCACTGCGCCACCAGGGAAGCTCTATTTATTATTTTTAATGCTAAAATATTATAGTACTAAATGTGTGGACCATAATTTCCAGTGGTACAAAATTTTCCCAAATCTTGTAATGTATGTGTTTATGTTTAATGGAAAGGGAAGCATGTGAGACACTAAACCTCTCTCTCTCTCTCTCTCTTCATTAAATGAAGAAAAAAATTGAAAATTTATTGGGGAAATAACACCTAGCTCAATCTATTATTCCTAAGAGTCTGCATCTAATATAGTATGATGATATTAATAGAACAGCACAAATTCAAAGAAGAAAGAAATTCATACTACTTCCAAAGGGTACATTCACAAGTAAAAATAATTATTTTGATTCAAAGACATTTTATGTGATCATCTTAACAACATGTCTTAGGGCACAGTCTCCGGCTCCATCCTAATGTGGAGATTTATGTGCAGCAAGTTTACTGAGGAACACATCTGGTACCAAAACCTCTAGTGGATGGAGAAAGGAGGATTAGGCAGAGGGTGACACTGAACTGTGATGCAGTCAACAAAGGTACAAGCCAATCCCTTGGGGAGCTTAGGAGCGGCGAAGGCTCCTCAGCCTTGTCCCAAATTTCGCCAAGGGACCTAGGTCCTTGTCTGGCGACACTGAGTAGCTATTGGATGTGGGCTACCCCCAGGGAGAGGACATAACCTTGTGCAAGGCAGCTCATTCAGACCAAGTGCAAGTCCCAGGGTCTATCAGCAGTCAGTACTCCCAGCAGCTGGCGAATGAATGCTTCTCACCCTGGGGGGCAATCTTGGGATGCCCTTCCACATCCACTGCATCCCAATGCGAAGATAAGGAAGAATTTCCTGTCGTTTATATTCTCGGCCTTAATTTTAGCCTTCCTCCCTAATTTGATATACCTTTAAACTCAAATACCACTTTGTATAGAAATTCTTAGACTTACAGTGAATTCTAAGATTAGAATGTTAGATTTACAGACTCTTAGCTCAGAGTGACTTACCAATTACCACGTCTTGAACAGAACAAGCGTTACATTTTTTAATCAAAGAATAAATTACTGTGGGGCTGTATCCAACACCAGTCTCGTAGTATCACGGTTTCCGAACTATGTGCCACGGCACTCCAGGCACTGCCTCAAACTCACTCGAGAATCATGAGATACTTTTAAAATTCCAAGGAATTGGGCTTCCCTGGTGGCACAGTGGTTAAGAGTCCACCTGCCAATTCAGGGGACACGGGTTCGTGCCCCGGTCCGAGAAGATCCCACATGCCGCAGAGCAACTAGGCCCGTATGCCACAAATACTGAGCCTGCGCTCTAGAAGCCCGCAAGCCACAACTACTGAGCCCGTGCGCCACAACTACTGAAGCCCGCGTGCCTAGAGCCCGTGCTCCGCAAAAAGAGAATCCGCGGCAATGAGACGCCTGCGCACCGCAAGGAAGAGTAGCCCCCGCTCGCCGCAACTAGAGAAAAGCCCATGAACAGCAACGAAGACCCAACACAGCCAAAAATAAATAAATAAATATAAATTAAAGAGCGTTTTTTTTTTTTTTGTGGTACGCGGGCCTCCCTCTGCCGTGGCCTCTCCCGTTGCGGAGCACAGGCTCCGGACGCGCAGGCCCAGCGGCCATGGCTCACGGGCCCAGCCGCTCCGCGGCATGTGGGATCCTCCCAGACCGGGGCGCAAACCCGGTTCCCCTGCATCGGCAGGCGGACGCGCAACCACTGCGCCACCAGGGAAGCCCCAAAGAGCGTTTTTTTTTTTTTAAAAAATTCTAAGGAATCACGGCAATGTCAGAATGTGAAATATTACCTCAAGGTTGTTCAGTTTTAACATTAGGTTTAAGAAAGGCATCCTCCTCTTGATGATGTATGTTTGTAGAGCTGTGATTTCTGGGGTTAAAAACCTACTAACATGCAAAAATCAGTGTGGAATGAGGAAGGACGGTGGCCAGATCTAATCATAAGGTTAGAGAAGGTATATACCCAACAGATGCACACATCCCATTAATAAGTAATCGTGGTGAACAAAGAAATGGAAAATATTTTTCTTTCAGTGTAAGCATATTACTTTTTTTAATGGCTTCTGAGTTGTCAGGACATAAATATGTATTGACACCTGCGGGCACTGTAAAAAAAAAAAATTACTGAGTCACTAAAGGCATCATGAACCAAGAAACTTTGGGAACCTTTGATTAACATTCAATCACAGTTGGGAAAAGGATGTTACAGTCGAAGAAGCTACATGTGCAACAGCTCTGCTGTGAGGGATTATCTCATTGATATTTAGATCAATGTGTCTGTTCAGTGCAAGAAGACACTACTCTCCATGTGGACTGGCACAAGATGATGTGGCAGAGACAGACTGGGCCAGCTCTGAAGGACATTATAGACCTATTAACTTGATATTATTCCCTGAAGGCAACAGTAAGGATTTTAATACAGGGGAGGGACATGGTCAGACATGCATTCTAAAAAGATAATTCTGGCATCACTGTTAATAACAGTTTAGTACTTTATAACTATTCGAGATGATTTAATGACCCAGGAGAGACAAAACAAAGAGCTAAAGCAACACACATTAGGTAGAGTAAGAAGGTCAGACTTTAGATATATAATGAAGAAAGACCAGCCATCAACTGGATATGAGTTATAAAGAAGAGAGAAATTCAAGAATGACTACCAGACTTTTGTCTTGTATACCTCAAAGATCAGTCTATGCAACAAGAAAAGGAATGCAGTAGAGGAACATACTTTCACACCAAGACATTGAACTTTGCTCTGGCACATGGAGTATTTAAGTAGAGCTGTCTAATAGGGCTACACACAGATCTGGAGCTCCACGTAAGACCAAACAAGTGATATTTTACATCCTTCGAGTGGAAGATGTTACCCTTTCACTTTGGAAGTGGGAAGGGCAAGGGCAGAGGCAGAGGCAAAGCAAGGCAAGGGAGCCATAATCCCTGGGATTAGGTTCAGCTACAAAAAGAAAAAAGAAAATTCCAGAAGAATAGCAATAGTGTAATACTGGAATGACTCCACACCATCATCAGGGACTCAAGCACCTAGTTTTTTGCTCTGTTTCCTCAAGGTCAACTCAAGTTCCAAGATGGCTGTTGGAGCTCCAGTAATCTCTCATTGGGCACAAAGAGAAAGAGAGCATGCCCATACTCTTTTAAAGAAAAAGCTACATCCCACGTGACATTTCCTTCACTTACCATAAGCTGGAAGTAAGTCAGACATAAGGTCACCGATTCATCCAGGTTTGCCTGGGATTTTCTCAGGCTTATTACTGGAAGTCTCACAACCCAGAAAACCCCTCAGTCTCAGGGAAGTCAGGATGGTTGGTCACCTTAATCACATGATCATATCCCATGGCAAGAGAGGCTAAAACAAGTAGTTTTTAATCTATTGAACAACAAACTCGGTTAAAAACAGATTTTGCTGCTAAGGAGAAAAGGAAAAATGGAAATGTGACCAGCACACAGGAAATGCAATAGATCTGGGTAAGCAACCAGCAATGTCTTCTACAATGGTGAGCAGTGATCAAGACTTGGGGCTCATCAGTACTTAAGAGGAATGGAGAAAGAGAAGCTCATTAAGGGGACTGAGAAAGTACCACGTGAAATGCAGAGCAACAGCAAGCGAAACAAATTAAAATTCTGAAATATACAAACAGCTCATGCAGCTCTATGTCAAAAAAACAACAACAACCCAATCAAAAAAATGGGCAGAGTAATATTCCACTGTATATATGTGCCACACCTTCTTTATCCATTCATCTGTCGATGGACACTTAGGTTTCTTCCATGTCCTGGCTGTTGTAAATAGAGCGGCAATGAACATTTTGGTACATGACTCTTTTTGAAATATGGTTTTCTCAGGGTATATGCCCAGTAGTGGGATTGCTGGGTCGTATGGTAGTTCTATTTTTAGTTTTTTAAGGAACCTCCATACTGTTCTCAGGGTAAGCTGGGACAAAGTGAGAGAGTGGCATGGACATATATACACTACCAAACGTAAAATAGATAGCTAGTGGGAAGCAGCCGCATAGCACAGGGAGATCAGCTCGGTGCTCTGTGACCACCTACAGGGGTGGGACAGGGAGGGTGGGAGACGCAAGAGGGAGGAGATATGGGAACATATGTATATGTATAACTGATTCACTTTGTTATAGAGCAGAAACTAACACACCATTGTAAAGCAATTATACTCCAATAAAAAAAAATGGGCAGATCTAAATAGACATTTCTTCAAAGAAATGGCCATACAGATGGCCAAAAAGCACATGAAAATATGCTCAACATCTCTAATTATCAGAGAAAGGCAAATCAAAACTACGATGAGCTATCATCTCACACCAGTCAGAATGGCCAGCATCAAAAAGTCGACAAACAATAAATGCTGGAGAGGCTGTGGAGAAAAGGGAACCCTTCCTACACTGTTGGTGGGAATGTAAATTGGTACCTCCACTATGGAGAACAGTATGGAGGTTCCTTAAAGACCTAAAAATAGAACTACCATATGATCCTGCAATCCCACTCCTGGGCATATATCTGGAGAAAAACATAATCCAAAAAGATACATACACCCCTATGTTCATAGCAACACTATTTACAATAGCCAAGACATGGAAGCAACCTAAATGTCCATCGACAGAGGAATGGATAAAGAAGATGTGGCCCATATACACAATGGAATATTACTCAGACATAAAGAATGAAATAGTGCCATTTGCAGAAACATGGATGGACCTAGAGATTATTATACTAAGTGAAGTCAAACAGAGAAAGACAAATATCATATGATATCACTCATATGTACATATGAACTTACTTACAAAACAGACAGACTTATACATATCAAAAACAAACTTATGGTTACCAAAGGGGAAAAGTGGAGGGAGGGATAAATCAGGAGCTTGGGATTAACATACACACACTACTATATATAAGATAGATAATCAACAAGGACCTACTGTAGAGCACAGGGAACTCTACTCAATATTCTGTGATGACCTATATGAGAAAAGAAGCTGAAGAAGGGATATATGTACAACTGAATCACTCGGCTGTATACCTGAAACTAACACGACACTGTAAATCAACTATACTCCAATGAAAGTAAGTTGTTAAAGTAACTTTACCATCATCTTTATCATTGAAGAGCGTACTATGCCAACAACAGCAGCAAAAAAGAATTTACAAGAAAAGAGCAAATTTCAAGAGGAAGTTTTCACCATATAATCATATGCTACATATAAAGCCTGAAAAGTATCCCTGAGCTGAGTTACAGCTAAAAAGCAATTCAGCCCTGAGGCTGGGGTGAGGGTGCTCTGGTATCTAATCAAGAGAAAGGTTACCAAGAACTGGAAAGAAGCACGGAAGAGGAGGTTAAGGGGCAAATGAAAACAAACCCCACTTACAACAAAACCTTACCCACGTCAACAATTGTATCTAAGGCCGATCCTGAGAACAGGCAGGCTTCACTTTTTTCCCAGCTTCACTGAGGTATAACTGACATATAAAAGTGTATAAGTTTAAGGAGTACGGGACGTAATGATTTGATGTATATATTGCAAAATAATTACCACAATGAGGTTAGTTAACCCAACCACTACCTCATGTAGTCACGATGTATATGTGTCGTGTGTGTGTGTGTGTGTGTGTGTGTGTGTGTGTGTGTATGTGTTGAGAACCTTTAAGATCTACTCTCTTAGCTACTTTCCAATATCCAGAACAGTGTGGTTAACTACAGTCGCCATGCGGTACATTACATCCGCAGGGCTCATTCATCTTGTAAGTGGAAGATTGTACCCTTTGACCACATTCACCCAATGAGTTATTGCCTCACACCCGTCAGGATGGCTATTATCCAAAAAACAAGAGATGACAAGGACTGGCAAGGCTGTGGAGAAAAAGCAACCCTCGTGCGCTATCGAGCGGGATGTAAATTGGTGCAGCCACTGTGGAGAACAGGATGGAGGTTTACGTTTCTCAAAAGATTAAAAAGAGAACTCCCATATGACCCGGCAGTTTCACTCTGAGCATAGACGTGAAGGAAATGAAATCAGATCCTGAAGAGATCTCTGCACCCCCAGGCTCACTGCAGCTGTATTCGTGACAGCCAAGCCACGGAAAGAGCCCTGGTGCGCTCCACAGTTACCCAACACTAGTATTTTAGTACTCTCTGAGAACACACATTTTCTTTGCCGTGGAAACCTCATTTCCTCTAACAGAGAGCTTCCTATAATTTAGGTGCTCCATCCTGGCTGCGTTTTTCTTCCTGGCAACCTCACAAAGTACTTCATCCGTGCCTGAAGTAGGCACCGCCCACTGTCAACATCTGTTCAGTGAAAACGAAAGGTTCAGGGCCTTCATTCCCAAGCTCTCCCGAGCATGATCGTAAGATTCTTGACATGATGTAAAGAGGCAGAGGTTATGGTTTTGATGGCAAATGAGACATAACTTCACTGTAAAAAAAAACGGGAGCCCCACCTCCTATTTATTCCAGCTTGCTCGCTCAATTACTTCACCACACAGAGTTTACCGTATCAGGATTTGAAGTCCATCAGCCACCGCTATGCTTTCTCTTTACGTACCAGCGACCCACTGCCTTCACTTCGTTTCCTGTCCAGCTTAGAGGTCACGGCCCATGACATCAACCACACTTTTTTTCAATACCCTTATTTCCCCTGTTCTCCTCCTGGCAAATCTCAACCTTGATAACCCCAGTGGCCCAGCTTGTCCATTTCAGCAGTGAAACTCACATTAAACTCTTTGTGGACTCTTCCACCAGTCCTCCACAGAAAGCTACTCAGATCTCAGAAATCAGGCCACTTTCTTCAGTCCGCTGCATTTTTAACTCAGCGGACCATCTCCCCTTCCCACCTCACAGATCAGAGAGATGCCATCAGCTAGGAAGTGCTTGAACCCCAGCACAGCGACAAAATCCTCCTGCAATAATGGAGGAGGTGGCTCTCCTACCCCCCCAGGAATGCGCTGAACTCTTTCCCTGGCCTTCCTTCTTTATTGACAACTGCCTGCTCCTGCACTCCATCGTTTCCTCTTTTTCACCGGCACCTTCTCACACACAAGCAGGCAAAAATCTCTCCCAATTAAAAAAAAACAAAAATCCTTTCTTGACTGCTCTGTTCCTACCCTCTCTTTACAGTCAAATATCTCAAATAAACTGTGCTCACCTCCGCAATCTGGCTTCTGCTCCACTGAAATGACTCTCAGTGAAGTCACCAGTGACTGTCATGTTACTGGTGCCAATGAACATGTTTTAGACCCTTTTTGATTAAACTGTGAATCAGGACACGGTAGGGCTGCAAAGTCAAGTTTGAGTTCAAATCACGGCTTTACCATTTCCTAGCTGTGAGACTCTGGGCAAGTCCGTTACTACCAACTTTTATCTGTAAAATGGAGATAACAATAAGGAAAGTTACCTAACAGAGTAGTTTTGACTAGTAAACGAGAGAAATAATACTCAGTACAGTGTACAGTACAAAATATGTTAAATAGATATTAGTTTGGGTTTGTAATTATTTTTCTCTCTCCCCTTGATGGGTGACAGTTCTCCAGGGATTTCTCACACTTTCACACATCTTGAGAGCAAAGGCACTGAGAGCCTTCCATTCTGGAATCCCTTTTCAAAGATTTTTGTACATGGTAACTTCTTGGAAGATACTCTGTCCAGGCAGAGGGCAGATTATTCACTGCCCAGTATAATGAAGGTAAGTCTCTCGGGCAAAATTAGGCAATTCTGCTATGGTCCACATTAAAAGGCAGGGGTTTCCTGAGCTCAGAGATCCACAGCTGTGAAACAAACTCACTGTGTGTGTAGCATCCACCTAGACCCACTCTCCACTGCCCCCCATGGAGCTCGCGGGGAGCGGGCAAGGAGAACAGATGCAAACATGTACTTCAAGTGGCCTGCTCAGCCACAATTAAGTCCTTTGGCTCTGACTCAAGAATCTCACGTCCTTATAGATGGCCAACAGGCACGTGAAAAGGTGCTCAACGTGGCTAATTATTAGAGAAATGCAAATCAAAACTACAAGGAGGGATCACCTCACACCAGTCAGAATGGCCATCATTAAAAAGTCAACAAATAACAGGGGCTTCCCTGGTGGCGCAGTGGTTGCGCGTCCGCCTGCCGATGCAGGGGAACCGGGTTCGCGCCCCGGTCTGGGAGGATCCCGCATGCTGCAGAGCAGCTAGGCCCGTGAGCCGTGGCCGCTGAGCCTGCGCGTCCGGACCCTGTGCTCTGTAATGGGGGAGGCCACAGCAGAGGGAGGCCTGCATACCACAAAAAAAAAAAAAAAAAAAAAAAAAAGTCAACAAATAACAGATGCTGGAGAAGGTGTGGAGAAAAAGGGAACCCTCTTACACCGTTGCTGGGAATGTAAATTGGTACAGCCGCTATGGAGAACAGTATGCAGGTTCCTTAAAAAAACTAAAAATAGAACTACCATATGACCCAGCAATCCTGCTGCTGTGCATATATCCTGAGAAAACCATAATTTAAAAAGACACATGTACCCCAATGTTCACTGCAGCAGTATTTACAATAGCCAGGTCATGGAAGCAACCTAAATGTCCAAAGGCAGATGAATGGATAAAGATGATGTGGTACATATATACAATGGAATATTACTCAGCCAGAAAAAGGAACGAAATTGAGTTACTTGTAGTGAGGTGGATGGACCTAGATTCTGTCACACAGAGTGAAGTAAGTCAGAAAGAGAAAAACAAATATCATATATTAACGCATATATGTGGAATCTAGAAAAATAGTTCAGATGAACCTATTTCCAGGGCAGGAATAGAGACACAGATATAGGGAACGGATGTGTGGACACAGGATGGGAAGGGAAGGGTGGGATAAATTGGGAGATTAAGTTTGACATAAATACACTACCATGTGTAAAATAGATAGGTAGAAGGAACCTGCTGTATAGCACAGGGAGCTCAGCTCTGTGCTCTGTGGTGATCTAGAGGCGGGGGATGGGGGGGTGGGAAGGAGGTCCAAGAGGGAGAGGATATATGTATACATAGAGCTGAGTCACTTCATTGTACAGCAGAAACTAACACAACATTGTAAAGTAATTATACTCCAATTTTTAAAAAAGAAAATAATGCCATTTTCAGCAACACAGATGGACCTAGAGATTATCATACTAAGTAAAGTAAGTCAGACAGAGACAAATATCATATGGTATCACATATTTGTGAAATCTTAAAAATGATACAAATGAACTTATTTACAAAACAGAAATAGATACAGAAAACAAACTTATGGTTACCAAAGGAGATAGCAGGGCAGGGGTTGGGGGAGAGATAAATTAGGAATTTGGGATTAACATATACATACTACTATATATAAAATAGGTAAACAACAAGGACCTACTGTATAGCACAGGGAACTATACTCAGTATCTTGTAATAACCTATAATGGAAAAGGATCTGAAAAAGTATATACATACATATGTGTATGTATAACTGAATCACTCTGCTGTACACTTGAAACTAACACAACATTGTAAACTGTAAATTAACTATGTTTAAATTAAAAAAAAAAAAGAATCTCATGTCTTCTCTCAGTGTCCTTGAAATTGTGGCAGACTTATTTGTTAGCTTGCAAATAGAGTAAAATCTCAGACCCTTCATGGTTCTTGACATTCTCTGACATATCCCGAGTTCGGAACTTGAAACCATCTTCATCCTGAAACCCTCTGCCCTTGGCCTCCATTATGCTCTCCTCCCGCACCCTCACGTCTTCTTACTCCTAAACTGATCATGCCTGTGTTGTTGGTGTTCTTCAGAGTCTGTCTCTCTTTCCTGCTCTACCTTAATCCTTCCACGCTTGCCTGAAATCTCCTCTCTCCCTCCATGGCTTCAGTTAACACCTCCACGCCAATGGCCCTAAACCTATATCCATAGTCCAGATCTTTCTCCCAACCACCAAAATATTTATCTGAGTGGTTGCTAGACACTCTCACTTGAATATCTCATTGTGCATAAAACCCAGCATAAGGAAAACTGAATTCATAATTGTCTCTTGAAAATTTGCTCCTGCTTTAGTTTTAGTTAGAGAGCTATCTCCCCTACTGTTTCCCAGGTTAGAAGATGGGTGCCATCCCTTTCACTCACCCCCACTGTCAATCACCAAGTCCCTTATGCTTCCCAAGTGGGTCTGAATATAATCATTTCCACTATCTACACTGACATCATCATAAACCAAACCACTGTTCGAGTCTCCTGAACTGTTTCCTCTTCTAACCCATTTATCACATAGAAATACAGTAATCTTAACCTTTAAATCTTGTTTAAAATATTTCTAAATGGCTTCCCATTGACTTTATGTCAAAATCCAATCTCTTGGAATTGACTTCCAAAATCTAGAGCCCTGCTCATTACTTCTACCTTTTCTTTTAAGATTCTACTCCTCAGTTATACAGTACATCCCTGGGCTCCATAAATATGTAAAGCTCGGGCTTCCCTGGTGGTGCAGTGGTTGGGAGTCCGCCTGCCGATGCAGGGGACACGGGTTCGTGCCCTGGTCCGGGAAGATACCACATGCCGCGGAGCGTCTGGGCCCGTGAGCCATGGCCGCTGGGCCTGCGCGTCCGGAGCCTGTGCTCCGCAACGGGAGAGGCCACGGCAGTGAGAGGCCCGCTTACCGCAAAAAAAAAAAAAAATGTAAAGCTCTCTCTCACCCCAGGCCATTGCCCATGTTGTTTCTTCCTGGGGTTGCCAGGTGTCCAGTATTTAAGTGGACAAACTATTTCTACAGTACATCCCTGGGCTCCATAAATATGTAAAGCTCTCTCTCACCCCAGGCCATTGCCCATGTTGTTTCTTCCTGGGGTTGCCAGGTGTCCAGTATTTAAGTGGACAAACTATTTCTACCTTGTCTTACCCAGAAAATCAAAATTAGATAATGGATGCATATGTTCATTCCTTATCATAAAACAATTTCTTTAATGTGCAACTATGTTTTGATAATGAACCTAAGTAGTTAGAGATACTTTATGATTAATATGTAAACAAAATATTACAATATTGCCCCAAATTAGTTTCCTATCAGTCTAAGGGGGAAAAGTAGGGGCTGATCTTTAGGGCAGAGTCATCTCCGATTCTGGAAGGGTTCAGGGTGATGAGCTCTCTTGGTCACACATATATATGTCCTATACTCAAAGTACTTTAGGGGTTCAATGTCACATACATAAGAGTACTAAGTAATATTAATTAGAAGATGATGGGGAGGGGGGTCTTCTGCTTCTAGGTATCATGGAGCAGCTGCTACCTGACTAATCTATCCACCAGAATGAAACAAAACAGAATGAACAAGAAAAACCCAGCTACTAGAAGACATCAGGAAGTAGCAAAAGACAGCTTGAGTGACCAAAATTCCAGGGAAAAGGGAAATTCACAGAAATAAGTCATACATGTGCCAGGGCTTTTGTCCATAAAGGTATGTGTACATTTGAAGTTTTGGTCATAGGGACATACCAGAAAGAAGTAGCCTACAGTTTGGAAGTATCCCCCTAGACTGGGAGGGTGCGGGGGGAGAAGGAATTAAGGACTATAAGGCAGACAGAATTTGAGAGTTCAAGATGCTGGAGAAAAAGAGAACTACAAATATGTGAAACCAAAATCTAAATGAAATTGCTCCTAGAAGCACTGGCCAACTCCTAATTTCACATGTACAAGGACAGCTGCCAAAAGCCAACAGAAAGTAACTTTAAGAGGGCAAAGAGCCAAACGGAAATATTAGCAACTTTCCAGGATTGGACATGGAGTTCAAGATCACCTGAGGAAGAAGGGTTATGATACACACCCCAGCCACTCAGTAAAGACCCGTAAAGGGCTAAACCCTAAGAATAAGGCAGACTCAAAAAAGGACTTGACTAAAGGTGATCAGACTGTCTTCTTTTTGCCTGAGAAAAAAATCAAATCCTCTCCAGAAGAAGGAAGTATTACCTGAAGATTTTAAAACTGTCAGCACACAATGTCCACCATTCAATCAAAACTTATCAAGCACACCTAGAAGTAGACTAAGTGACCACAATTAGAAAAATAAACAGTAAATACACACAGACTCAGAGGGAGTACAGATACTGAAGTTACGAGACATGGACTTTAATTATATAATGTGCTTAAGCAAATAGACTAAATAGTTATTTAATATGTGCCAGAAAAACTGATGAAAAAATTGAACCTGTTCACTAGAAAACCAGAATCTATAAGAAAAATCATCAAGTAGAAATCACAGAACTGAAAAAAATAAATTAAAAAAATAGCAGAAAGGATACAGTGTTAGTAAACTGGATGAAAAATTTGACAGAAATAGACCTAAGCTCAAAGAGATTAGAGGATATAAAATACAGAAAAGAGTTTAAGAAACACATGAGTCAGGGCGAATAGGTATAACATACATGTAATGGGAGTTCCAGAAGGAGAGAAAAGGATTAGACAGAAGCAATATTAAGAGACTTTGCCTGAAAATTTTTATAAAACTGATGAAAGACATCTAGTCTCAGATTTAAGAAGTTACATGAACCTCGATCAGGACAACAATACGAAAACCATACGCTTTTTAAAAAATGGGCAAAAAGATTGAACAAACTCTTCCCAGAGTTGTACACCCAGTGGCCAATAGGCATTTTACCATGGCCAGCAAGGCTCCCATGGTTTGCCCAAGTCACCGTCTCATAGCTGATTTCCTACTACTCTCCATCCCAACCACGACCCTTCTTTCCATTCTTGCAACAAATCCAAACCCATTTCTGCCCTAAGCTCTGCCTAGAAGCTTCTCCCTTTGTTTGGAATCAGCTGCCCCACATCTTCATGGGACTGACTCCTCATGATTTAGAGGCAGCTCCGGATCAATTACCCACACTAACTCGATTCCTTCCCCAGTCTCTCTCTCTCTCTCTCTCCCTCTCTCTCCCTCTCTCTCTCTGTGTCACATCACACGATTTAATTTCTTCATAGTACTTCCGCTGTTTAATATCAGCCTCTTTCTTTTTTTGGCGTTGGAATGTGAAAATTTTATTTAATTGAGGTATGACTGACATAACATAACATTGTATCAGTTTCAGGTGTACAATATACTGATTCGCTATATGTATATATTGCAAAATGATCACCATGATAAACCTAGTTAAACCTAGTTAACATCCATCCTCATACAGTTACAAATTCTTTTCTTGTGATGAGAACTTAGAAGATCTGCTCTCTTAGCAACTTTCAAATATGCAATAAAAGTATTAGTAACTATAGTCCCCATTGCCAGCCCCTTTCCTTACTTGATTTTTCATTGAGTGGCTCTCTCCAAGCATCTAAACCCCATTTGTGCAAAGATTTTCTCTGTCTTGTTCACCACTGCATCTCAGAGCCGAAAAGAATACCTGACATGTGATACATGCTCAGTATTTGACGGTTAAATAAATCAACAAATGGACGGATATACACATCATACAAACCACTGATTTCGCAACTTCTCTGGCAGTCCAATGGTTAAGACTTCACCTTCCAATGCAGGAGGTGCGGGTTCGATCCCTGGTCGGGGAGCTAAGATCCCACGTGCCTCGTGGCCAAAAAACCAAAACAGAAACAATATTGTAACAAATTCAATAAAAACTTTAAAAATGGTCCACATCATGGGGGCTTCCCTGGTGGCACAGTGGTTAAGAATCCGCCTGCCAATGCAGGGGACAAGGGTTCGAGCCCTGATCCAGTAAGATCCCACATGCCTCAGAGCAACTAAGTCCACGCGCCACAACTACTGAGCCTGCGCTCTAAAGCCCACAAGCCACAAATACTAAGCCCATGTGCCACAACTACTGAAGCCCGTGCACCTAGAGCCCGTGCTCTGCAACAAGAGAAGCCACTGCAATGAGAAGCCCATGCATAGCAACAAAGAGTAGCCCCCGCTCGTCACAACTAGAGAAAGCCCACGCACAGCAACGAAGACCCAACACAGCCAAACATAAATTAATTAATTAATAAAAATGGTCCACATCAAAAAAAATCTTAAAAAAAAACCACTGACTTTATGCGCCAAGACATGTAATTATCTTCACATACTGATCCTTAGAGAGATTTCCTTAGAATGTTCTCTTCCTCTCTTCTACTTATCCGTCCCCTCAAGGCCCAACTGTATTTTTGTACCTGCATAATGACTATGACTAATTCCACCATCACTAATTTTTGTATTTTCTGACTTCAAACAGCCTGAGAGCTTTTCTGTACAGTGTAACATTTCACTGTATATTCTTCACCTACTCAAAATTAAAATTTCAATTACTTGCTTGCACAAGAGACTAAAAACTCCCTGAAAGCAGTCCTTTTCATATCTGCTACTGTAGATCACATTTTATCAAGCAATATTTATTGATTTATAGATTAGTGGATGATGAATTTAACACAGTATCAATAGATTAAAAGTGGAAACCTGACAATAACAATTTATAAATTAAGGAAAAAAAGTGATAACTGAAGGGAGGGTGTAGCTCTCTAACCATGTGGGACAAATCACTGCAAACCTTTGAATCTTTGCATCATCAAATGAGGTCATTTTTTCAGTTCACTTTGGTTTTTCCCTCAATCTCTTCACTAAAAAAAAAAAAAAAAAAATGGACTTGAGATGCTGATGATTGTTAGTGTCTGACTGTCTTTGAATCACTCCGGTTTAGTCTTTCTCCAAAACTGTGAATTGTTCTAAACCATAAAAGAAAGGGTTTGGTGCCTGGCATTTGCTCTTCCTCTTAACTTATCTGAAACCTACGAATTCTTTTAGACGTGCTCAAATTCTTATCCCCCTAAAGGCTTCCCTAGCTGATCTGGTCCAGACTGAGCTTCCCCTAACCATTCTTATGTATCCCTCTTAGTCCCTGGCATACTAATAAGTTTCTTTAAGTATGTATTGAACAGATTATTTTTTAATCACTAAGGCAATTTAGTATTTAAGGAGTAAGAAAATAATATACTCTGAATCTATTAGAAGACCAATATGTTTCAAATATTTAAAAGAGAGAAACACAGAATCCATAAATCACTAAGAAGTGCAAAGGGTGACAGATGCCTGACACTAAAACTGAAGCAAGATAAAAGGATATGAGGTACAAAAGGAAGATCAGCTGCACCAACACTTTAAAAAAATGAGTAGGAAAAAAGACTATTTACTGTGATTTTTAAAAGGAAAAGTAGACCATCTGTCAAGAGCAAAGATGATTTAACTTGGCTGCAACAATATGTGAAGGATTAAGGACAACGTAATGCTCCTCAGATACAAAGGTGACAAGAGACACGGAATAAAAAGAAATTGAGATGGGAAATACAAGAGAGTTCACAATACAGAGAAAGTAAATGAAAAAAAAACAGTAAAGGCGAAAATAAATCATGTATTGAAGGGTGACATAGAAAATAAGGACAACTGTATAAAGAAGAAAAACATCCACATCTCTCACGAGTGTCAAAAAATAAAAGAAGACTTACCTGAAGAGAGACAAACACTAAGTGTCTTAAATCTGGTGAACTACCTGGGACAAAGGAACAGAATATTATTGACAGACAGGGTAGACATTGAGATCAAGTGAAGTAGCCAAGATACGGAGAGGAGATTAAAGATAACCTGGGGGTAAATTAAAAGACTTAAAAATAGATGAGACATAAAGGGAATCAGTTGTCTGCAGAGAAAAATACAGCACTTGTACCACTAAAAGGACAAAGGTTGGTTACTGTGAAGCCCACATTAAAGACTATACAACGCATATGGAGTTAGAAGCTATCACAGGATGTGTAACGTGGACAAGACAGGAAGCTGAGCTTGCATAAGAGGCTCTGAGAGGTAACAATGCACTGGCCCCAAAGACAGTGAAGATGACACACACGGCATAGACAGAGAAGAGAAAAGGGGGCCGAGGTAATAACTGAAACACAGAAAAGCAAAACACAATCTGAGATTGACAAGGAGCCAAAGGAATGTTTCAGGGTTAAAATGGAAGGGATGCACTTGGTACAAAATGAATTTAAGAAAAATCGTCTTAGGACATTTTAGGGGAGAAAAGAAGAGCTTTAAGTTGAAATAACAAAGTCGCACCGAACGCAAAAGTCTTCATTAGATTACCATGGTAGAAAGTCAAGATGTCTTCAAATTTCAGACAGGGACAGTGAATGGCCCTCTGTAATTTAAGGATGGGATGGCAAGGGTGGGGCAGGGGGACAGGATAAAGAAGAATTCCCCAATTATACAAATGCCAAAGGCATAATGGGCCCACATCTTAGATAGGGAAAAATAAACCTGGCTAAGAATCAAATGAAGAAAGTTGCATTAAATTAAATAACCAAAGTAAATTAAAAAAGGGAAAAAGGAGGTGAGACTATGTAAACCTGCAAAAGTATTTTGTACACATATTATACAAAATAAACTTCAAGTCTGTAAAGCACAATAGATTACAGGGGGAAAAAATGCAGTTTGGACCATTTTGAAAAAAACAAAACACTCCATACCTCTCACTGTATACCCAATTCACTGCCAAATATGGTAGACATTTAAATATAAAAAAATAAAGTGCAATTAATATAAAATATAGTGAATGTTTATCTGGTCTCAGGTACAGAACACACTTCCTGAGCACATATGTCAAATCCATAAACTAACCAAAAAAGTATTTGCATGTCAAGAATCACCATGAAGAAATATAAAAGGTAAGTTTATAGCAAACTAGGAAAACCATTTACAACCTATATGACAAAGAGTTACCAATTTTAATATAGAGGGATCTCTTTAAAATACATGAGAAAAAAAATACCCTAATCAATGAGAACAAGCCATTCACAAAAGAAGGGAAGTAAATAACCTAGAACCCTTTTTAAAAGTTTAATTTCATTGTTATTTCAGGAAATATAAAGTTATAAAATAATATGATAGCTTGTTATGCATACAATTCGGAAAAGTAAAAAAAAAAAAAATGAAAGAAAATGAGGTAAAACTCTGTACTATTAAGATCTCACGTAAACAGGCATTTCCATATACCCGGGTCACATGTAAACTAAAGTAAGCTAACCGGAAGACAATTAGCAACACATATCATAGTCTAGCAATTCAATTCAAGACACTAATTTACCTAGAGTAAAAAAACAGGAATGTGAAATTAAAACATTTCTCCAGCAACGCTAACTACAGAATTCGAAGGAAAAATATTGGAAACTAATATTTAATCATCTAATTTGACCAAACAAATCACCCAATATAACATAGGATAAAATATTGTCCTAGCATATTGGCCTAAGATGTTAAAAATGATGCAGTGGAAAATATAATGACATGTAATATAGTTCACAATATGCTACACAGATGAAAATTTAAATAGTGGTCATCCTGAGTACTTGGTTATAAGCAATTTTTTCTTATTTACATATTTTCTAAATATAATATTTAATCCAATAAATAAGCATAGTTTTAGTAATATGACAAACAATGTAAACAGTTATGGTAGAAACAACTTAACATCACAGAAAAAAATGAGTTAGAAGACAGGATATATATTTATGAAGAAAAACAGACTACACACACATACACACACACATACACAAACACACCCTAGTTAACTCTGGGAAACTGTATTATATTCCAGGCTACTTCAATGGGTGAGTTTTCCAAATTGTTCACAAGAAATAGATACCACTTTTGTATCAGATTTGAAAAATATTACTGAATAAGAACCACTTTTTGTTAAGGTACAACAGTTATTAAATTGATATTTGCAGAAAATCAAGGCACACGAGCTGCAAAAGCTTTCTTTGTGTGTGAATAATGGTATGAAAAAGAAAGGTAACCCAGAGAAAGGAAAAATCATGAAGAAACAAGTTGGTTTAATTTGGTTATGGAGACAAACAATGTCCTGGGGAATATTTCAAGAAAAGTAAACATAGCAAAAATGAAATGAGAGATCAAAGTTGATTTTCCTGGGTCAATAGTGATGAATAGCCTTCCCCACAAAAGTAGGGGACAGGAATCCATGCTTGAACTAGGCTTTAAGATGACACACCAAGAGTTCCAATTGGAGGGGGGCAGTAAACAGAAGAATTTTAAAGGTGAGTAAAAAGATCATGTTCCATGATCATTTTTAAAATATACTATTGAGCACTTACTTTAAAAAAATCATTAAGTGTCATGGTGGGTATAAAAGAAAGATTTTGAGAAAGAGAGAGAGAGATACTCTGCCCTTAGGATCTATCAATCTAACCAAGGAAACAAGAAATATAAATGAATGCAAATATAAATGCATAAACAAATATGTATTAGGCAATAATGGGTTAATGTCAAGTAAGTAGTATCAACCACGAAGGATTAAGTAGCTGAGAGCAAGGTGCAAGAGTGAAGGGCTGGGGTTATCCAGAAAGTTCTTCCCAGAGAAAATGGGATTCTGAATATCACCTGGATAGTAAGAAATGGGGAAAACAATGTGACAAGGCACCTAGGGTGACCTGAAGATCACATCAATATTCCTTTGCCATAGCGGAAGAAACAGCACCTAAAGCAAATGCACATGAGAAAAATGACAACACAACTATGAGCCCAGCCCTCTGTCTTCATATATGTGCGGTAATGAGGAAAGCACTATTTGCTCACAAATTAGGTGATGCTGGACTACACAGTATCATTTCTAGCTCCATAAATCCAGGGTTCTATAACCACCCTGTACTCCACTAGAGAGCTAACCAAAAAAACCACCGAGGAGGTACACAAAATTAGACCGACACAGACATGCCAAAGGGAAGCAAAGACAAAGTGAAGGTGGTGAGCAGGCAAAGACAGGGTGCCTCTGACAGTCTCAGAGGTAACTCTCTGAGAAGGGTGAGCAGAAAGGTGTGCTTCTGGTCATGCAGAAGCCAACTGAAATAAAAAAAAAGTGCAGAAGAGGGACCTACGGTCCACAAGGTGAGAGTCTGATTTCTGTCGTGCGTCAAAAACACTAAAGGAGCCAAGGACAAAGGGAAGCAGCTGGAAATCAGAGACTGGGCCTGAGATACAGAAAGAGAAAAGCCCCATTCTTGTCATTCCGGCCGCAAGTATTTACTGAATGCCCATGTTCTCATATGACCTGAGAATGAGTAGGAAATACAATGTCTTCAGAAAAATGATATGCCGGGGTCATCGTGGGCAGGAGGAAAGGGTTTGTAAATGAGGATGAGAGACTGTGCTGGGATAAATTGTGAAAGAAATAGGAATAACATGGGGCAAAAAGAGAGGAGAAAAGGAAGGTAGGAAGGAAAAGGGACGGAGGGAGGGAGACAGAGCCCATTGGGAGGAAGCCAGTAGCCCTTAGAAAAACAAATGATCAGTCATGCTCCTAAGGCCATGAGAAATAAAGTGTGCACTTGGGAAGGAGCTTCAAGATAGCAGAAGAGTAAGATGTGGAGATCACCTTCCTCCCCACAAATACATCAGAAATACATCTACATGTGGAACAACTCCTACAGAACACCTCCTGAACGCTGGCAGAAGACCTCAGACCTCCCAAAAGGCAAGAAACTCCCCACGAACCTGGATAGGGCAAAAGAAAAAAGGAAAAACAGAGACAAAAGAATAGGGACGGGACCTGCACCTTGGGGAGGGAGCTGTGAAGGAGGAAAGGTTCCCACACACTAGAAGCCCCTTCGCGGGTGGAGACTGCGGGTGGTGGAGGGGGGAAGCTTCGGAGCCGCAGAGGAGAGCGCAGCAACAGGGGTGCGGAGGGCAAAGCGGAGAGATTCCCGCACAGAGGACCGGTGCCAACCAGAACTCACCAGCCCGAGAGGCTCGTCTGCTCACCTGCCGGGGCGGGCGGGGCTGGGAGCTGAGGCTCGGGCTTCGGGCTTCGGTCAGAAGCCAGGAGAGGACTGGGGTTGGTGGTGTGAACACAGCCTGAAGGGGTTAGTGCGCCACGGCTGGCCGGGAGGGAGTCCAGGAAAAGTCTGGAGCTGCCGAAGAGGCAAGAGACCATTGTTTCAGGGTGCGGGAGGAGAGAGGATTCAGAGCTCCGCTTAAATGAGCTCCAGAGACGGGCGCGAGCCACGGCTATCATCGCGAACCCGAGACGGGCATGAGACGCTAAGGCCGCTGCTGCCGCCACCAACAAGCCTGTGTACAAGCACAGGTCACGCTCCACACCTCCCCTCCCAGAAGCCTGTGCAGCCCACCACTGCCAGGGTCCCGGGATCACGCACGGCACGCCTCAGGCTGGTGCAACATCACGCCGGCCTCTGTCGCCACAGGCTCGCGCCACCTCCGTACTCCTCCCTCCCCCCGGCATGAGGGAGCCAGAGCCCCCGAATCAGATGCTCCTTTAACCCCCGTCTTGTCTGAGCGAAGAACAGAAGCCCTCAAGGGATCTACACGCAGAGGCGGGTCGAAATCCAAAGCTGAACCCCAGGAGTTGTGCGAACAAGAGAGAAAGGGAAATCTCTCCCAGCAGCCTCAGGAACAGCAGATTAAATTTCCACAATCAACTTGATATACCTGCATCTGTGGAATACCTGAATAGACAACGAATCATCCCAAATTGAGGAGGTGGACTTCAGGAGCAACAATATATATGAATTTTTTCCCTTTTTCTCTTTTTCTGAGTGTGCATGTATATGCTTCTGTGTGTGATTTTGTCTGTATAGCTTTGCTTTTACCATTTGTCCTAGGGTTCTCCCAGTCCGTTTTTTGGGTTTTTTTTTATATAGTTTTTAGCACTTGTTATCATTGGTGGATTTGTTTTTTGCTTTGGTTGCTCTCTTCTTTCTTTTTTTATTACTTTAAAATGTTTTTTTAATAATTATTTTTAATTTTAATAACTTTATCTTATTTTATTTTATCTTCTTTCTTTCTTTCATTTTTTTTCTCCATTTTATTCTGAGCCATATGGATGATAGGCTCTTGGTGCTCCAGCCAGGCATCAGGGCTGTGCCTCTGAGGGGGGAGAGCCAAGTTCAGGACATTGGTGCACAAGAGACATCCCAGCACCATGTAATATCAAATGGCAAAAATCTCCCAGAGATCTCCATCTCAACACCAAGAACCAGATCCACTCAATGACCAGCAATCTACAGTGCTGGACACCCTATGGCAAACAACTAGCAAGACAGGAACACAACTCCACCCATGAGCAGAAAGGCTGCGTAAAATCATAATACGGCCACAGACACCCCAAAACATACCACCAGACGTGGACCTGCCCACCAGAAAGACAAGATCCAACCTCATCCACCAGAACACAGGCACTAGTCCTCTCCACCAGGAAGCCTACACAACCCACTGAACCAACCTTAGCCACTGGGGACAGACACCAAAAACAACGGGAAGTACGAACATGCAGCCTGCGAAAAGGAGACCCCAAACACAGTAAGTTAAGCAAAATGAGAAGACAGAGAAACACAGCACATGGAGGAGCAGGGTAAAAACCAACCAGACCTAACAAATGAAGAGGAAATAGGCAGTTTACTTGAAAAAGAATTCAGAATAATGATAGTAAAGATGATCCAAAATCTTGGAACTAGATTGGAGAAAATACAAGAAACGTTTAACAAGGACCTAGAAGAACTAAAGAGCAAACAAACAATGATGAACAACACAATAAATAAAATTAAAAATTCTCTACAAGGGATCAATAGCAGAATAACTGAGACAGAAGAATGGATAAGTGACCTGGAAGATAAAATAGTGGAAATAACTACAATAGAGCAGAATAAAGAAAAAAGAATGAAAAGAATTGAGGACAGTCTCAGAGACCTCTAGGACAACATTTACCTTAAATGTAAATGGATTAAATGCTCCAACCAAAAGACTTAGACTAGCTGAATGGATACAAAAACAAGACCCATATATATGCTGGCTACAAGAAACCCACTTCAGATCTAGGGACACATACAGACTGAAAGTGAGGGGATTGAAAATGATATTCCATGCAAATGGAAATCAAAAGAAAGCTGGAGTAGCAATTCTCATATCAGACAAAATAGATTTTAAAACAAAGACTATTACAAG
>NC_041217.1:14352168-14352561 GCF_002837175.3 Physeter macrocephalus
ATATTTAAAGTGATGAAGGGGAAAAACCTGCAACCAAGATTACTCTACCCAACAAGGATCTCATTCAGATTTGGCGGAGAAATTAAAACCTTTACAAACAAGCAAAGGCTAAGAGAATTCAGCACCACCAAACCAGTATTACAACAAATGCTAAAGGTACCTCTCTAGACAGGAAACACAAGAGAAGGAAAAGACCTACTATAACAAGCCCAAAACAATTAAGAAAATGGGAATAGGAACATACATATTGATAATTACCTTAAATGTAAATGGATTAAATGCTCCAACCAAAAGACTTAGACTAGCTGAATGGATACAAAAACAAGACCCATATATATGCTGGCTACAAGAAACCCACTTCAGATCTAGGGACACATACAGACTGAAAGTGAG
>NC_041217.1:14353019-14355312 GCF_002837175.3 Physeter macrocephalus
TTGTCTGTATAGCTTTGCTTTTACCATTTGTCCTAGGGTTCTCCCAGTCCGTTTTTTGGGTTTTTTTTTATATAGTTTTTAGCACTTGTTATCATTGGTGGATTTGTTTTTTGCTTTGGTTGCTCTCTTCTTTCTTTTTTTATTACTTTAAAATGTTTTTTTAATAATTATTTTTAATTTTAATAACTTTATCTTATTTTATTTTATCTTCTTTCTTTCTTTCATTTTTTTTCTCCATTTTATTCTGAGCCATATGGATGATAGGCTCTTGGTGCTCCAGCCAGGCATCAGGGCTGTGCCTCTGAGGGGGGAGAGCCAAGTTCAGGACATTGGTGCACAAGAGACATCCCAGCACCATGTAATATCAAATGGCAAAAATCTCCCAGAGATCTCCATCTCAACACCAAGAACCAGATCCACTCAATGACCAGCAATCTACAGTGCTGGACACCCTATGGCAAACAACTAGCAAGACAGGAACACAACTCCACCCATGAGCAGAAAGGCTGCGTAAAATCATAATACGGCCACAGACACCCCAAAACATACCACCAGACGTGGACCTGCCCACCAGAAAGACAAGATCCAACCTCATCCACCAGAACACAGGCACTAGTCCTCTCCACCAGGAAGCCTACACAACCCACTGAACCAACCTTAGCCACTGGGGACAGACACCAAAAACAACGGGAAGTACGAACATGCAGCCTGCGAAAAGGAGACCCCAAACACAGTAAGTTAAGCAAAATGAGAAGACAGAGAAACACAGCACATGGAGGAGCAGGGTAAAAACCAACCAGACCTAACAAATGAAGAGGAAATAGGCAGTTTACTTGAAAAAGAATTCAGAATAATGATAGTAAAGATGATCCAAAATCTTGGAACTAGATTGGAGAAAATACAAGAAACGTTTAACAAGGACCTAGAAGAACTAAAGAGCAAACAAACAATGATGAACAACACAATAAATAAAATTAAAAATTCTCTACAAGGGATCAATAGCAGAATAACTGAGACAGAAGAATGGATAAGTGACCTGGAAGATAAAATAGTGGAAATAACTACAATAGAGCAGAATAAAGAAAAAAGAATGAAAAGAATTGAGGACAGTCTCAGAGACCTCTAGGACAACATTAAACGCACCAACATTCGAATTATAGGGGTCCCAGAAGAAGAAGAGAAAAAGAAAGGGACTGAGAAAATATTTGAAGAGATTATAGTTGAAAACTTCCCTAATATGGGAAAGGAAATACTTAATCTAAGTCCAGGAAGCACAGAGAGTCCCATACAGGATAAATCCAAGCAGAAACACACTAAGACACATATTAATCAATCAAAATTAAATACGAAGAAAAAATATTAAAAGCAGCAAGGGAAAAACAACAAAATAACACACAAGGGAATCCCCATAAGGTTAATAGCTGATCTTTCAGCAGAAATTCTGCAAGCCAGAAGGGAGTGGCAGGATATATTTAAAGTGATGAAGGGGAAAAACCTGCAACCAAGATTACTCTACCCAACAAGGATCTCATTCAGATTTGGCGGAGAAATTAAAACCTTTACAAACAAGCAAAGGCTAAGAGAATTCAGCACCACCAAACCAGTATTACAACAAATGCTAAAGGTACCTCTCTAGACAGGAAACACAAGAGAAGGAAAAGACCTACTATAACAAGCCCAAAACAATTAAGAAAATGGGAATAGGAACATACATATTGATAATTACCTTAAATGTAAATGGATTAAATGCTCCAACCAAAAGACTTAGACTAGCTGAATGGATACAAAAACAAGACCCATATATATGCTGGCTACAAGAAACCCACTTCAGATCTAGGGACACATACAGACTGAAAGTGAGGGGATTGAAAATGATATTCCATGCAAATGGAAATCAAAAGAAAGCTGGAGTAGCAATTCTCATATCAGACAAAATAGATTTTAAAACAAAGACTATTACAAGAGACAAAGAAGGACATTACATAATGATGAAGAGATCAATCCAAGATGAAGATATAACAATTGTAAATATTTATGAACCCAACATAAGAGCACCTCAATACATGAGGGAAATACAAACAGCCGTAAGAGGGGAAATCAACAGTAACACAGTAGTAGTAGGGGACTTTAACACCCCACTTTCACCAATAGACAGAACATCCAAAATGAAAATAAGGAAACACAAGCTATAAATGACACATTAAACAAGATGGACTTAACTGATATTTATAGGACATTCCATCCAAAAACAACAGAATACACTTTCTTCTCAAATGCTCATGGAACATTCATT
>NC_041217.1:14355730-14356887 GCF_002837175.3 Physeter macrocephalus
GGTTCGCGCCCCGGTCTGGGAGGATCCCACGTGCCGCGAAGCGGCTGGGCCCGTGGGCCATGGCCGCTGGGCCTGCGCGTCCGGAGCCTGTGCTCCGCAATGGGAGACGCTGCAGCAGAGGGAGGCCCGCATACCACAAAAAAAAAAAAAAAAAAAAAAAAACCTAGAAACAACTGACAATGAAAACACGACAACCCAAACATACTGGATGCAGCAAAAGCAGTTTTAAGAGGGAAGTTTATAGCAATACAATCCTACCTTAAGAAACAAGAAACAACTCAAATAACCAACCTAACCTTACACCTAAAGCAATTAGAGAAAAAAGAACAAAAAAACTCCAAAGTTAGCAGAAGGAAAGAAATCAAAAAGATCAGATTAGAAATAAATGAAAAAGAAATGAAGGAAATGATAGCAAAGATGAATAAAACTAAAAGCTGGTTCTTTGAGAAGATAAACCCAAATTGATAAACCATTAGTCAGACTCATCAAGAAAAAAAGGGATAAGACTCAAATCAATAGAATTAGAAATGAAAAAGGAGAAGTAACAACTGATACTGCAGAAATACAAAGGATCATGAATCTTGCAACAAACACAAGCCCAGGACCAGATGGCTTCACAGGCAAATTCTATCAAACACTTAGAGAAGAGCTAACACCTATCCTTCTCAAACACTTCCAAAATACATCAGAGGAAGGAACAATTCCAAACTCATTCTGTGAGACCACCATCACCCTGATACCAAAACCAGACAAAAATGACACAAAGAAAGAAAACTACAGGCCAATATCACTGATGAACATAGATGTGAAAATCCTCCACCAAATACTAGCAAACAGAATCCAACAGCACATTAAAAGGATCATACACCATGATCAAGTGGGGTTTATCCCAGGAATGCAAGGATTCTTCAATATACCCAAATCAGTCAATGTAACACACCATATTAACAAATTGAAGGAGAAAAACCATATGATCATCCAAATAGATGCAGAGAAAGCTTTTGACAAAATTCAACACCGATTTATGATAAAAACCCTGCAGAAAGTAGGCATAGAGGGAACTTACCTCAACATAATAAAGGCCATATATGACAAACCCACAGCCAACATCATTCTCAATGGTGAAAAACTGAAACCATTTCCACTAAGATCAGGAA
>NC_041217.1:14357738-14358216 GCF_002837175.3 Physeter macrocephalus
GGAACCAGCCCCCCTGACTTCAGACTATACTACAAAGCTACAGTAATCAAGACAGTTTGGTACTGGCACAAAAACAGAAGTATAGATCAACGGAACAGGATAGAAAGCCCAGAGATAAACCCACGCACATATGGTCACCTTATCTTTGATAAAGGTGGCAAGAATATACAGTGGAGAACAGACAGCCTCTTCAATAAGTGGTGTTGGGAAAACTGGACAGCTACATGTAAAAGAATGAAATTAGAACACTTCCTTAAACCATACACAAAAATAAACTCAAAATGGATTAAAGACCTAAATGTAAGGCCAGACACTATAAAACTTGTAGAGGAAAACATAGGCAGAACACTCCACGACATAAGTCACAGCAAGATCCTTTTTGACCCACCTCCTCGAGAAATGGAAAGAAAAACAAAAATAAACAAATGGGACCTAATGAAACTTAAAAGTTTTTGCACAGCAAAGGAAACCATAAACA